>NC_081551.1:18188427-18191952 GCF_901000735.1 Corylus avellana | reverse complement strand
TTTTTTATTTTATTATTTTTTTATATTTATTTTTAAAATTTATATTATATTTTTTTATATTTTTTTAAATGAGACACATGGCGAGATTTAGACCGTTGGATTTCATCCAACGGTCCAAATTAACAAAAAAGTCCATTAGCAATTCTCCAATTATTGCTGGGGATCCTGATCCACGAGCATCTTTCTCTCATTTATTCGAGGATGCCGACTACTCATTGCCTCCAAAATAATTCCCCTCTTTTTAACCTTTTCAGCCTTTTGGGTTTAATTTGAAGAAAAAAAAAAAAAAAAAAAAAGGAAAAAAGCTTCAATGGATGACAAGGTGAATAATTATCGGTAAACAAAATGAAAGAGGTTAGTCAAGTTTAGCAGATCGCGTAAGTTTAGTCAATGACTAGTTGAACTGTCGATGTAATGGCCTGATCAGGTGCTCGGAATAAATGAGAAGGAAAAAACAGATGTAATGGGATCAATGACGGATTTAAGAATTCATTCTATCGGGGCGTCAATAAAATATAATGATAATTTTTTTTTTCTCTTTATATATTATATTTTTATTATAATATGATAAATACAATAAAAAAAAATTATATCACAATATATGTATCATAAAAAATATATTTATCTGACTTCATAAATATATGCTAAATTGATATATCAGTTACCATGTAAGCACTAGCACTAATACAAGAGAGTAGCACAAAAAAAAAAAAAAAAAACAAAAAACAAAAAAAAAAAAACAAATTTGATGCTTTAATTATTCATGTATCTCGTGTCTCTAGGAACTAGGAACCAAATATATTTATAAACATAAAGCAAGTTAAGCAACCAAGGAGATCTCAGATATTCATTACTCACAAAGTCAGTAAAAGTGAAGTGTGGAGCCCAATTCAAGTTTTGTCTCTAATGGGTATTTGATGGCTTCAAGAGTGTGATCACAAATAGCCTTCCCAAATTCGCATCTCAGAAATATCTCTCCCCACTACGGCACTGTGGCATAGTCGGCACTACTACCAATCCCTTATACCTCTGTTTCTCACCATTCTCACACTGTCATACACACAATCAAACTTTCTTTCTCTGTTTCCCTTCTGAGTTCTGAACCAGTGAACCATCAAAAACTGAATCATCATGTTAGACAAATGAGTTAAACCAACAAAACCTATAAACTAAAACCAAACAAAGTTCATGAAAATCAATCAAAGAAAACAAAAAACGAAAAATTAGTCAGATGGGCTATCACCGTGGGCGGCCGTGGTGTGAAAATGCCGGTGGTGCAGCTAAGCAATTCAAGGTCGATGGCGATGGGAGACGGAGTGCTGCACAGCCTGCACAGTCCACGCTTGAGCCGCAGGATAGTTTAGAGTCTGGAAGAGAGGTTAGGGATTTAGGGTAAGATTAATTTTTTTTTTCTTTTGTTTAGTGTATTGCTGTGGACACTGGAGCGTTGAGACTAGTTTTTTTTTTTTTTTTTGGTGGTAAAAATATTTTACAGGGGCTGAAATTTTTTAGCAGGGGCACCCTCCAACTTTTAACTTAAAATTAATTATTATTATTTTTTTTTACCGGGGGCGCCCGCCCCTGGGTCGCCCCCTGTCTCTCCGCCACTGAATGGCATGGAGAAGTCAAACCATGTCTAGGAAATAATTCACTACAAAAATTGAGTAGTTTTTTTACTAGGAGTTTCTAACGTGTCAATGGTATAGACACGTCAGAAATTCCTTATGACGTGTGTTTTTTGACGTGTCTCAACCGTTAAAAGGAGGGTGTCAAAAAATTGGATTTTTTGACGTGGTATTTTTAGAACGTCCAAATTTTTTGATGTGTTACAAACTGGAACGTCAAAAAAACTTTTTGACGTTACTTTTGGAACGTCAACAAATTTTGAAGTGCTGAAAATGTCACGTCAAAAATTTCTGAGAGATTTTTTAACGTGTTACTCCGTTTGACACATCAAAAATCTTTTTTTTTTTCAATTAAATATTTTCTTTATTATTCTGGTTTATACTGTACGTATTAACCTGATATCCAATATCCAATATACATTCAATATCCAATATATCCAATATATTGGATATATATCCATTTCAATATCCAATACAAATCCATTCCAATATCGAAAATCCATTCCAACATCCAATACATACATATCCAACATACAATATCCAATATATATCCAATATCCAATACATATCCAATATACAATATACAATACCCAATACATATCCAATATATATCCAATATCCAACACATATTCAATAAATACATATCCAATTTCCAATACAGTCAATACATATGAAATTCCAACATAAATTAATTAAACAAAATTCCAACACATATACTACGTTCAAACACAACACAGAACAAAGCAAATATATGCATCGAAAATATGTTCCAATATAACACAAAACAAATATACAATCAAACTATATGTGTTCTATCTGCTACAAATAAGTTTCAATTAATCTCAACAAACATACAGTTTAATCTAACTATATATATCAAGAAATAGTAACAAAATATATATAAAACGTAAGAAACAGCGATGAGAAACGACGCGCTCAGCCCAAGTCAACATAGCCATCCCCCAACGCTTAATCTGCATTACCTGCAAATGAGTTGTGAACCAATGATAATCAATAAAATAATTCAAAGCACATATATACAGTGATGCAAATATATGTTAGTTTTAAAATGAACCACGATACCAAAGCATTGCTAATTGGGACTTTTGTGGAGACTAGGGGTTTCTAACAGTTAAAGTGATCGATGCGGGCTATAGTCATGTTAACCGAAGATAAGAAAAACAACACAAATATATCATTACCTCTGTGGGGCGCAGATCCAGAGGTCAACGCGAACATGGCCTCAAGCTGGTGGAAACGGGCCTCAAAGATGACATCTTTATCTGCTATCTGAGCCTTTCGTTCTTCAATCTGCTTGGTCATCTCATCCATTGCACGTCTTTTTTGTGCCCGCTCCTCTTCAAGTTCTCTAATCTTATCCGTCATCTGTGAGAACGAGGAGCTCCTAGGATTCTAAGATCGTGCATGAGACGGTGTATAATACGAATGTATGCTGCCCCGCACCGGCAAAACATTCGGACCCACCTATCAGACTCTGCCAGCGTACTCAGGCTTATTTCCGTACACCTGAGCATACGCGTCATTAGGTGTTTACCGTAGCGTCCCTTCAGTCACGCTCGACGTCAATGCCGGGTCAGTGGGTATCAATTCCTTCATCCTCTCATGTGCGTTAAATAATAAGTTAGTATCTCCTATAAGAGAGGTTAATCCTAAATAATTTATCAAAATATATATTGGTGAGTACTTACACATCTCTCCCTGACCACTTCATTTGGATAGCTATCATCCTTCTTCGTGTGTGTCGAGATGTAATTTTGTGCTCGAGTCGGAGTAGTGCCCAAAGATAAGGTCTGCATAAAAAAAATTAAAAAAAATAAATCATCAAAAAATAAATAAACATAAACATACGGTTATATATATATATATATATATATATATA
>NC_081551.1:18184895-18188327 GCF_901000735.1 Corylus avellana | reverse complement strand
ATAAAGGGCAGAGAACAAAACCTCCATGTTCAACACTTTTCTTCCCATAAGCATCAGAAAGAAGAATGATGGCAGGGGAATCCATGTCTCTAAAATCCAAGCACCAGCGAAGGTCTCCAGATTTTAAATCAATAATTTCGACACCAACATGAGTAACTTTCAATTTCTGTACAAGTCACCAGTTATGAATGCAAAACAGTTGAGCAGTTTGAAAGAGTAAATTCATCATATTAGTCCAAAATAAAGGCTAGTAAAAATGAATTTATGGACAGAAATGAAGATTGTACATATAGCCTTAACAAGTGTAATGGGTTCCATTATTGTAATCAGTGACACTATGATTTAGCAACCATCATAAATGTTCAGACAACTAGACGTAGTAAACCAACTCAGTGGATACAACATTTACTTAGCAACAGCATAAAAATGTATCAAATTGGCAGCCAAGTTTAATGCAGTTGAATCAATGGGTTGTTGACCATGAATTTTGCAAAGCACATTTATCAGGTTGCAATGGGAAGGAAAATAATTAAGTTCTTATCAAACAAACAATATGCTTGCTATAAATTGTTTTCCAGCAAAAACTCATTTGTCTGATGGTGAACATTTGCTTTTAAAAAAGAGAAAAAAAGATTGGTTTGGTTGAGAATCATAAAGAGAAGTCGTCAGTTGACCTGAAGTTCGAAGTTCCTGAGTCAACAACCTAAGGGAGGTTAGTACTTAAAAGACAAAAACCATGCAAATGGACATATTCTCCACAATGCCTGGCAATTACTGGTTGACAATATCTTAGTCTTCATATAGTCTCACCCTTTACAAAATTAGTATAAAAATACTTCATGAAGATACAGCCATGTCTATCAGCGTTGAAGTGTCAATCCTAACTAACAAGCTAAAAGGTGATTTTGAAGTAGAGAATTCTTCCCACCTCTTCAGTTTCCCTTTTCTTTTTTCACCCATTCCAGTCCTTAATCATACAAAATAAACAAACAGGTCCTAGTAAGAATTTGTTACATAATTTTATCCACTCCTAGTAAGCCAATATCTACCTTGATGTCTAGTAACCAGTAATCCACAATTTTGCCTTACATATGGTCTCATCAACTCTAACATTGACATTGGCATCAAACTACTTGGCAAAGTCACAAACACGCCTCTTATTCACTGAAGCTACATTCTTAAGGACCTAACTTACTTCCAAGCATTTTTTTGATAAGTAATAACCAGTCTAATTTAAAAGCGTAAGGCGCCCCAAGGTACACAGAGAATATACAAAAGGAACACCTAACTAGAAAAAGAAAAGCGAGCAAGGAAATCATCATAACTAATCGACAATGGGGACATTCAAGCTTAAGAGCATTCATAAATGATATCGTAAATCAAAATACACACCTAAACCCGCACTAAAATTCGATAAACAAAACAAAACCTATCCTTTACAATCAACTTAAAAGAGCGAATCATCACACTGAACAATGCATACAAAAGTTTAAAGGAGACAGTAAAACGGTAACTTACAAAAGGAACCCACTCTGTGGTCCGCCGCCGCAGATGTAACACCGGAAACTCGGCCACGGCGTTGAGCCTATTCCACCGAATCCTATGCAATTCCGTCAGTATACTCGCCTTATACCGTGACGAAAACTTAATCGCCCTGAATTTGCCACGCCCGTCGGTTCGCACGCTGAGATTGAACTCGTTCGAATTGTCGTCGCGGCCGATTATCGGCACGGCGCCCTCGAAATCGGTGGCGACATCGTAGGAGTTGGTGACGGCGAGCGTGGAGGGGTCGAGGGTGACTATAGAGACGCTGGAGACGCATAGTATGCGCTTGTATCGACCGCGCCAGGAGTGCTTGATGACGAGGTAGCGGGCCAAGTACTCGGGCTCTTCCAGAGGGGGAGGGGTCGATTGGGAACTGTGAATAGAGGAATCCATTGGGGTCGGTCGCGGTGGGCGCACTGTGCGGTAGCGATCGGGTGCGATACGGTTCACAGAGTCGAGGTAGGCAAGGGAGTGGTGACGAGGCGCATTGTGAGGGCGGAGAAAGAACCAGAGTCCCGCACCGGATTCCGCCCCCGCCGGGCTTCGGTGACGCGCAGACTGATTTGCCCCCAGCTCTGACGGTTATTTACGGATTTTGCCAGTTGGAATTCCCAGAGTCAGAACCTAACTAGACCTAAATTCTTCATCTGAAGAAAGAAATGAAAACAGTTTCTTTGAGTTAGGAATTGATCCAAGCGTGAGGAGAGGACCTTCACAAAATGCTTTGGAGAGAGAGATAGAGAGAGATCAAGTCGAATTTGGAATTGAACAGAGTAGAAGGTTTGGCGCAGAATCAGAGAGAGAGAGGTGACGACAGCTAGGAGAGGAAAGGAGGGCTTCGCTGTGAGGTACCATACTGTCAAAGCATTTTTCTGTTGGCGCTATTGTCACCTGCGGGTTATTTATTTGGATGACGTGCGATAAGTTTATTGGATGTGTTCGGTGTTATGGGAGATCTGAAACGTTACTGTCGACTGGATCATCTTTAGGAGATCAGCGCGATCAAAACGGGCACAACCACATGAGAACACAACTCCATCGGACAAGTTTTTTGTGTTATTTGCCGTGCAGTTCTCCCGTTTTACCTGGTAAATACCTTGATTATGGACCTGGCATGCATACGGTAGTTTTCACTACTGCATTCTTGCTGTAGTTCAAAACGACCGCGTTTGGAGTAATAAAAAAATATATTTTTTAAAGAAATAATATAAAATTTATTAAATATTAAAAGACTAAAACTAAAAAAAAAAAAATCTGATCAAAATTTTATTTACCATTTTTACAACAACAAAAAGAAAAGGAAATCAAATCAAATTAACCAAAAACAACAAAAGTATAATTTATATGCAAACTTACTTGAGCCCTGGTCCGCTGAAAACCTTCTTGAAACATCTCTGCAAATCATCTTCCTCAACAAGTCCTTGGCCGCCGGCGAAACCGTGCGGAAGATCCGCGTCGGGAACCTCAAGTTCCCCCTCAACACCGCCTCGAAAATCTCCGCCGCAGACTCGCCGTAAAACGGCGGAACCCCGGCCAACATTATGTACAAAATCACACCGGCACTCCACACATCCACCTTCTCATTGTACTCCCTCCCCATCAGCACCTCCGGCGCCACATAATACGGCGTTCCCACGACCCCTCCGACGCATCTCCCCTCCGGCAACCACGCGGCGTTCCCATGACCCAAAAATGGGGTGGCCGGCCACCTCATTTTTGGCCAAGAGGGTGGCTGAAGGGAGTGGGACTGGGATCCCCGGCAATAGTGATAAAATTGCCCAAGAATTTTTTTTCAAATCCTGACCATTCATTCTCATCCAACAGCCATAAATTCATCACGTGTCTCATCTAATATAAAATAATAAAATATTATTATTTTTAAAAATA
>NC_081551.1:18163544-18184795 GCF_901000735.1 Corylus avellana | reverse complement strand
CATTATGATTCAAATTGAAAAACACCTCAAACTTCAGGGGTGTAAAGTGAATTTTTCCCTTTTAAAAAGTAGCAATTTTAAAAATGTTATTTTAAAAAATGTAATTTTTAAAATCGCACTTATTGAAATCAACTGGCCCTAAATATTTTAATGCAAAAAACTAATGTTTTATATGTTGTAACTATGGTCTACTCGAGTTATTACCCATTCTCAGCAAGGTTGTCGCTGTTACGAGGGACCTGTAATACAGTGCCAATGCACCGACCATTGTACGCTACCGTCCATAACACTAGCAGATCAACCCCGGGTGGCCTACCCTACTAGTGATATACGTCCTGTAGTGGTCAACCATTAGGCATGGCTGTGCATGCCAGTCATGAAATAACCATTAGATCCAAGGCTCATATGACACACACACATTTGATCATAGAATCAAGTTTATATAGTAAGTCAATTATCATTATACCGCACGTACCGGTGTACCATGTCATACAATGTATCGTATCAACCAATTATTAAGGCAATTACCAAATTGTACAAAAATGTAAACATGCTCATATCATACATGTGCTCAATCAAATGATATATTGTTTGTCCTAATTCGTTGCAGGTGTTGCACAAGAGAAGAAAGCAGAGAGTATAGATGGAGAGTTAGAAAAGAAGGAGAATACCATAGGTAGGGGAAAGCAAAAGTGGGAGAAAGAAGAAAAAGAAGGATAAATTTTCAAAGGAGGCAAAAGAATCCCAGGACCAGCCTGATGGCGTTGACACTGGAGATGCAACTGAAGAAGCTGCTGGGAGTCATGAAAAGGCAGAAGATATATCTTCCATCGATGTTAAAGAGCGGCTAAAGAAAGTGACATCTATGAAGAAGAAAAAATCAAGCAAAGAGATGGATGCTGCCGCTAGAGCCGCAGCTAGCGAGGCTGCTGCAAGAAGTGCAAAGCTCGTTGCGGCAAAGAAAAAATAGAAGAATTATACTTCAATCAGCAGCCAGTGCGGTAAGCTGGCTGAGATCTTTGGTTTTTGTAATTTCTTCTTCTTTCTCATATATGAATATGTACCATTTTTCATTTGGACTATTTGGTGAAAATGCAAAATATACATCAGATCGAAGAACTGGTTTTGTGAAGTTGAGTTTCATAAAGAAACTTCTAGTTTTACTTGATATATCTTTTAAATTTATAATCATTTGTCATATTTTTATAGTTAAGTGTTTACATTATTCATGAACTTCATCACATACGCGTTTATATTAATTATTTGAAGTTTGGAACTGGCCTTCTCTGCCATGGTTCATTGAATGAATGAAAAAGGATGTTGATTAGGGCTTTAAACTGTTTTTCTCTATCCATTTATTTATCCAGTAAAAAAATACGGCAACCCTCTTGCATGCACTCGTTGTGTTTTTCTTTTGGTAGGTGAACTTGTTTAACAGCGAAAAATAACATAAAATTCAGATCATGAATGATATCACCACCAACTGTTTCACACCAATATAACTTTATAATCCCAATCTCTCTCTCTCTCTCTCTCTCTCTCTACATATATATATATTAGCCCAAGCATCTTTGTATGTCAAAGTTTTCTAGCTCTTTCCTCTACAAATGTCACCGCTTGGCATGACTTCTCTCAGCGCTCTCTCTCATGGCTCTTCCGTGGGTTCAAGAGCTCCATTTCGCTCACCTGAAAATCTCTCTGACCATCGATGGCATTGTTCCTGTCATGCCCTCAAGCTCCATTCCTGCTAGCCCTGGCGACAGCCTTTACCTCTCTAACCTCGACGACATGATCGGAGCACGCGTCTTCACCCCTACAATATATTTTTATCAGTCAGGTAACATAAATTCCAGCCAAAAACCTGTCATGAAAATACTAGGTGATGCTCTTGCACAAGTCCTAGTCCCTTACTATCCTTTATCAGGCCGGCTTAGAGAGACCGAAAATGGTAAGCTCGAAGTGTTTTTTGGACCTAAACAAGGGGCGCTCATGGTGGAGGCACACTCTGAAATGGCGTTGGCAGATTTAGGAGACCTCACAGTGCCGAACCCTGGTTGGGAACCGTTGATCTTCAAGTTCCCTGATGAGGAGCCGTACAAAGTTCTTGACATGCCATTGGTCATAGCTCAGGTAACTGTTTTTAGATGTGGTGGGTTTAGCCTAGGCTTGAGGCTCTGCCATTGTATTTGTGATGGAATTGGTGCCATGCAATTTGTTGGGGCATGGGCTGCCACAGCAAAGGCAGGGACCTTGATAACAAACCCTCAGCCATGTTGGGAGAGGGAACTCTTTCTGCCTCGCAACCCTCCGGTGGCGAAATTCCGACATGTCGAGTTTATGAGAATTGAAGAGGGGTCGAGCCTAACAATGAGTCTTTGGCAAACCAAGCCTGTTCAGAAGTGTTACCGGGTTAGCCGGGAGTTCCAATCTCATCTGAAAAATCTGGCTCAGCCGGATGATGATGCTTTTTCATGCACTACCTTTGATGCTATGGCTGCTCATATATGGAGGTCATGGGTGAGAGCACTCGATGTAAAACCACTAAACTATGAGCTTCGGCTTACATTTTCCGTCAATGCTCGCCAGAAGCTGCAAAACCCACCATTAAAAGACGGGTTTTACGGCAACGTGCTGTGCGTGGCATGCGCAACAAGCACCGTCTCAAAGCTTGTAAATGAACGGCTTTCTGACACAACCCGTTTAGTTCGCGAAGCAAGACTTAATGTTTCAGAGGAGTATTTGAAGTCTACGGTGGATTTCATTGAGGTGGACAGGCCAAAACAACTTGAATTTGGAGGAAAATTGACAATTACTCAATGGACTAGATTTTCCATATACGAGGGTTCAGATTTTGGGTGGGCAAGGCCAATATATGCTGGTCCTATAGATCTGACTCCCACACCTCAAGTTTGTGTGTTCCTCCCAGAAGGAAATGCTGATCTTAATGGGACAATGGTGATGTGCATTTGCCTACCAGAGGTCGTTACTGATAAGTTTACAGAGTATTTTGTGTCTCATATATAGGCTCCAGCAATGAAAACCGTAAATACTAGAAAGCTACATCATTAATTAAGACTATGCATTCGAAATAAAGTATCAAAGATCACTGCATATTTTGTAGCTCATGATGATAAATACTCATTCAATCTTTCTATTATGTCCTACATGAAAGAACAATTTATTCCTTTGCTCGAATGTATTAATGCAAAATTTTGTGTATTACTGATACTATTGCATGCATGTTGTTTCTCTTTAATTGACTGAGTAATTTAGTTTGAAAGCAAACAAATGGCACATATTGCCATTTTTAAACCTCATGCAACCTATCTCCATAATTTGCATCAAACCCTTGGTTAAAATCTTACCCTTTTTTTTTTTTTTTGGAATTGATTAACTTCATAGAAAGTTTTGCCAATTTTGATCATAGATTGCATTATAAAGTTGATGAGATATGATGAAGCAAATTTTTTGCACGGTCAAGCTAGTCAACAAAGCTCTTGCAAAATGAAAAAAAAAAAAAAAAAAAAAAAAATTCATTGGAAACCCGCCGGCCCTCAGAGGATTGGAGAGACTCTGATGCTTGAATCTATAAATAGCTCTTTGAGAGAAAACTGAATGGAAAGAAAGTTGAGGGAAATGAGGAAAATACCTGATTTGGGGGATATGTGTCTTATAATGTGAGAGGCTCATTGGAGATGGTCCTTGGATGCATGTCACGTGATAGCTTGGTAGTAGCCTATCAATTGTCAAATTACCTATAATGGGTGCTTAAATGGGGCCTTTATATAAAATAGGCCTTAAGCTTTGTGCATGTGCTTATTTATTGTATTACCATTTGCCCCAATTCCCATTTCAGACTTTTTGCACAGCTAGATCGGCTGTGGAGCTCCTTTAAAAAAAAGGAAAAAGTCACCGGAAACCGCCAACCCTTAGGGGATTAGGGAGCTTCCAATGCTTAAGTAAGTAAATAGCTTTACGAGATTATAAAAAAAAAAAAAAAAGAAAAAAAAGAAAAAGAAAAAGTAAATAGCTTTACGAAAGAAATCTGAATGGAGAGAAAGTTTCACATGTCACATTTTTTGCACGACCAGAGTGGTCGTTAGAGCTCCTACAAAACAAGAAAAAAGTCGCAAAAAACTGTTGGCCCATGGGGGACCAAGAAGCCTCTAATGCTTAAGTGAGTAAATAACTTTGTAAGAAAAAACTAAATCGAGAGAAAATGAGGAAAATACCTGATTTTGAGGATATGTACCTTTTATAATGTAAGAGGCTTGTAGATACTTGCCACATAGCGGGCTGTAGCTGCCCATCAGATTATTTGCCATATAATCAGGTATTCATCTCATTTTTTTTAAAAAATTAATATCAAAACATTTTCACTTTTTTTATATTACATAATTTACTTTTTATATCACATCATTTACTTTTTACTACTATTCAAATAAAAAAAATTATTACAAAACTTTTTTTTTTTTTCACGTTTCTATATCAATCATTATTTAAAAAAATTAAAATTAAAATAAACCTTGTTTAACCAACAAGGCCATAATCAAGGGATCTAGTGGCCCAAAACAGCTGCGTTTTAGGCAATACAAAAAATAGTTTTTGAAAAGAAATAATATAAAATTCATTAAATATTAAAAAATTGAAAAAATAAAATAAAATCAAAGGGGTGGCTCCAGCCAAAGATTGGATCCTCGACAATAGTGATAAAATTGCCCAAGAATTTTTTTTCAAATCCTAACCATTAATTTTCATCTAATAGCCAAAAATCCGCCACGTGTCCCATTTAATATAAAATAATAAAATATTATTATTATTTTTTAAAATAAATATAAAATAAAATATTAAAAAATACAAATAATTATTAAAAAACATGGGGTGGTTCGGCCGGCCCGTAAGGAGTGGTTCACCCACCCCCAAGGCTGAGCTAGGGTGGCTGGCCACCCCCAGGCCCTAGGGGATGGCTTCGGCCACTTCCAACCAGCCCTTAGGAGTGGTCAAAGCCACCCCCAAGGCTGAGTTGGGGTAGCCGAACCACCCCAAGGGGTGGATTGGAGGCTTTTGGAGCCACCCTTTGGGGGACTAGTCTTTGGGGGTGGCTCCGGCCAGCCCCTAGGGCCCCAAGGGGTGGATTAGCCACCCCCAAGGCTGAGTCGGGGTGGTCGAACCATTGCATATTTTTTAATATTTGATTTTATATTTATTTTAAAAAAATAATAGTATTTTATTATTTTATATCGGACGAGACATGTGGTGAATTTTTGGCCGTTGGATGAAAATGAATGGTAAGGATTTTAAAAAAAAAAAATCTTGCGCAATTTTATCACTTTTGCCCTGGATCCCAATCACTTCAGCCACCCCTTGGCCAATTTTGGGTCGCAGGAACGCCGTGGTTGCCAAACAGGAGGAACAATCTGAAGGTGGCGGATTTTGGGTTGGCCGTGTGGTTGCCAGAGGGGAAATGCGTCGGAGGGGTCGTGGGAACGCAATATTATGTGGCGCCGAAGGTGCTGATGGGGAGGGAGTACAATGCGAAGGTGGATGTGTGGAGTGTCAAAGTGATTTTGTACATAATGTTGGCTGGCGTTTTGCCGTTTTATGGCGAGTCTACTGCAGAGATTTTCGAGGCAGCATTGAGGGGGAACTTGAGGTTGTTGAGGCGGATCTTCGGCACGGTGTCGCCCGCGGCCAAGGACTTGTTGAGGAAGATGATTTGCAGGGATGCTTCAAGAAGGTTTTCTGCGGACCAAGGCTTAAGTAAGTTTGCATATAAATTATACTTTTGTTGTTTTTGGTTAATTTGATTTGATTTCCTTTTCTTTTTGTTGTTGTAAAAATGGTAAATAAAATATTGATCAGATTTTTTTTTTTAGTTTTAGTTTTTTAATATTTAATAAATTTTATATTATTTTCTTAAAAAAAATATTTTTTTATTACCCAAAACGCAGTCGTTTTGGGCTACAGCAAGAAAGCAGTAGTGAAAACTACCTCATGCAAGCCAGGTCCATAATCAAGGTATTTACCAGGTAAAACGGGAGAACTGCACGGCAGCCGACCGGCCAAAGGCGATGGTCGGTAAAATAACACAAAAAACTTGTCCGATAGAGTTGTGTTCTCACGTGGTTGTGCCCGTTTTGATCGCGCGCGTGATCTCCTAAAGATGATCCAGTCGACAGTAACGTTTCAGGTCTCGCATAACACCGAACACATCCAATAAACTTATCGCACGTCATCCAAATAAATAACCCGCAGGTGACAATAGCCCCAACAGAAAAATGCTTTGACAGTATGGTACCTCACAGCGAAGCCCTCCTTTCCTCTCCTAGCTGTCGTCACCTCTCTCTCTCTGACTCTGCGCCAAACCTTCTACTCTGTTCAATTCCAAATTCGACTTGATCTCTCTCTATCTCTCTCTCCAAAGCATTTTGTGAAGGTCCTCACGCTTGGATCAAAATCAAAGAAACTGTTTTCATTTCTTTCTTCGGATGAAGAATTTAGGTCTAGTTAGGTTCTGACTCTGGGAATTCCAACTGGCAAAATCCGTAAATAACCGTCAGAGCTGGGGGCAAATCAGTCTGCGCGTCACCGAAGCCCGGCGGGGGCGGAATCCGGCGCGGGACTCTGGTTCTTTCTCCGCCCTCACAATGCGCCTCGGCACCACTCCCTTGCCTACCTCGACTCTGTGAACCGTATCGCACCCGATCGCTACCGCACAGTGCGCCCACCGCGACCGACCCCAATGGATTCCTCTATTCACAGTTCCCAATCGACCCCTCCCCCTCTGGAAGAGCCCGAGTACTTGGCCCGCTACCTCGTCATCAAGCACTCCTGGCGCGGCCGATACAAGCGCATACTATGCGTCTCCAGCGTCTCTATAGTCACCCTCGACCCCTCCACGCTCGCCGTCACCAACTCCTACGATGTCGCCACCGATTTCGAGGGCGCCGTGCCGATAATCGGCCGCGACGACAATTCAAACGAGTTCAATCTCAGCGTGCGAACCGACGGGCGTGGCAAATTCAGGGCGATTAAGTTTTCGTCACGGTATAAGGCGAGTATACTGACGGAATTGCATAGGATTCGGTGGAATAGGCTCAACGCCGTGGCCGAGTTTCCGGTGTTACATCTGCGGCGGCGGACCACAGAGTGGGTTCCTTTTGTAAGTTACGGTTTTACTTTCTCCTTTAAACTTTTGTATGCATTGTTCAGTGTGATGATTCGCGCTTTTAAGTTGATTATAAAGGATAGGTTTTGTTTTCTTTATTGGATTTTAGTGCGGGTTTAGGTGTGTATTTTGATTTACGATATCATTTATGAATGCTCTTAAGCTTGAATGTCCCTGTTGTCGATTAGTTATGATGATTTCCTTGCTCACTTTTCATTTTCTAGTTACGTGATTCTTTTGTATACTCTCTATGTACCTTGGGGTGCCTTATGCTTTTAATAAGACTGGTTATTACTTATAAAAAAAAGCTTGGAAGTAAGTTAGGTCCTTAAGAATGAAGCTTCAGTGAATAAGAGGCGTGTTTGTGACTTTGCCAAGTAGTTTGATGCCATTGTCAATGTTAGAGTTGATGAGACCATATGTAAGGCAAAATTGTGGATTACTGGTTACTAGACATCAAGCTAGATATTGGCTTACTAGGACTGGATAAAATTATGTAACAAATTCTTACTAGGACCTCTGTTTGTTTATTTTGTATGATTAAGGACTGGAATGGGTGAAAAAAGAAAAGGGAAACTGAAGAGGTGGGAAGAATTCTCTACTTCAAAATCACCTTTTAGCTTGTTAGTTAGGATTGACACTTCAACGCTGATAGACATGGCTGTATCTTCATGAAGTATTTTTATACTAATTTTGTAAAGGGTGAGACTCTATGAAGACTAAGATATTGTCAACCAGTAATTGCCAGGCATTGTGGAGAATATGTCCATTTGCATGGTTTTTGTCTTTTAAGTACTAACCTCCCTTAGGTTGTTGACTCAGGAGTTTCGAACCGGCAGGTCAACTGACGACTTCTCTTTATGATTCTCAACCAAACCAATCTTTTTTTCTCTTTTTTGAAAGCAAATGTTCACTATCAGACAAATGAGTTTTTGCTGGAAAACAATTTATAGAAAGCATATTGTTTCTTTGATAAGAACTTAATTATTTTCCTTCCCATTGCAACCTGATAAACTTGCTTTGCAAAATTCATGGTCAACAACCCATTGATTCAACTGCATTAAACTTGGCTGCCAGTTTGATACATTTTTATGCTGTTGCTAAGTAAATGTTGTATCCACTGAGTTGTTTTACTACGTCTAGTTGTCTGAACATTTATGATGGGTGCTAAATCATAGTGTCATGATTACAATAATGGAACCCATTATAATTGTTAAGGCTATACGTACAATCTACATTGCTGTCCATAAATTCATTTTTACTAGCCTTTATTTTTGACTAATATGATGAATTTACTCTTTCAAACTGCTAAACTGTTTTGCATTCATAACTGGTGACTTGTACAGAAATTGAAAGTTACTCATGTTGGTGTCGAAATTATTGATTTAAAATCTGGAGACCTTCGCTGGTGCTTGGATTTTAGAGACATGGATTCCCCTGCCATCATTCTTCTTTCTGATGCTTATGGGAAGAAAAGTGTTGAACATGGAGGTTTTGTTCTCTGCCCTTTATACGGAAGAAAATCTAAAGCTTTCCAGGCTGCTTCAGGGACCACGACTTCTTCTATCATCTCAAATTTGGTATGGCTGGCTTCTAAAACTGTTTAACTTATAATTTCATGCTTATTTATTTACATACTTTTTAACTGACATTTTTCACAAGGTTACCTTTTACCTCTGAAGTGATCCTGATGCAAAGAAGTCAGACTATACTGGAATGTTTGATTATGCCTGTTGGTCATGTTGATGCTCTGGAAATATTTTTGCATCAGAACTTATATAGTTGTACTTTTTTGCAGACTAAAACTGCAAAATCCATGGTTGGGCTGTCATTATCTGTGGACAGTTCTCAATCCCTCAGTGCAGCAGAGTATTTAAAGAGAAGGGGTACCACATTATAAACAAGTTTCCTTCTCTTTTAAGCTATTGTCATCTTTTTTTTCTTTTTTTTTTTCTTTTTTTGATGCTTATTATTATTATTACTTTTAAACATATCAAATACAGCAAAAGAGGCAGTAGGAGCAGATGAAACCCCTTGTGGGGGTTGGTCCGTGACAAGATTGCGGTCTGCTGCTCATGGAACTCTAAATGTTACTGGATTGAATTTGGGAGTTGGCCCAAAAGGAGGACTTGGGGAGCATGGTGATGCTGTATCTTGTCAACTCATTCTTACAAGGGCTTCACTTGTTGAGAGGCGCCCGAAGAACTATGAAGTAAGCTGCTGAATTTAAGTTTTTTCTTTTAAATTTTATATTTCAGGCTTTGGCTAGATGCCAAGAGTTGGAATAACTACTACTGGCATCAGGCCTGCCTTATGTCAAGATGCCTACATACACATTTACTGTACAGGCTTTGCTCAGAAAATTGAGGTCATTTTCTCAAATTTAATAAATGCATTTGTAAGTGATAGATTTGATTTTGATTTTTTGATGACTAAAATTTTTGAAATTGTTTTGACTAAATTATGAATAACTACTTTACTTATCAAAAAAAAAAATTATGAATAACTACCATGATCATGTTAAAAGGAAGAAGAGGTTATGTTGTTGTGTTGACATGGAAGGCACTTATAAGAGAAGAAATAATCTGGCAATGCATTATAAATTTTTATACAAATCTTATAATTCTGTTTAAGAAAAGTATACCTACATGCAAGCTCAGGATGAGTACATGCAGGTAAAAGATAGGGGATAATTTCTGTAGACTTAACATTCTGTAGGATTATTTTTCTTTGGTTTGGTGGAGTTATATCAAATGTTGAGAATCATCACTAGATGTGTGCAGGCTATTAGTGTTCGTCCTTTATCTGCAGTAAGCTCTCTTGTTCGATTTGCGGAGGAGCCCCAGATGTTTGCAATTGAATTCAATGATGGTTGCCCGATCCATGTAAGAATTTATTGCCTTAAGTTTTACTTTTGGTTCACTGGGGGTAATGTTTCTGAAGTGTGTCATGAATTGTAGGTTTATGCAAGTACATCTCGGGATAGCCTGCTTGCAGCAGTTCGTGATGTGTTGCAATCAGAAGTAGGTAGATGTGTTGTCTCTTGGATGATGATAATTTTTGTTTACCAAAAAAGTTAGATTCTGCAACATGATGCTTAAAATCCTTATGATCACCGTGATCATCATATATTGCTCCTATAAATTTTATTGGTGATAGATAACATAGAAACTGAATTTTCAAGTGGTGTGGTTGACCTCTGGGTGAATTTGTGTAGGGTCAGTGCCCAGTACCTGTATTACCAAGGTTGACAATGCCTGGTCATCGTATTGATCCACCCTGTGGAAGAGTTCATTTACAATTTGGACAACAACGCCCTGGTGCTGATATGGAGAGTGCTTCCATGCATTTGAAACACTTAGCAGCAGCAGCAAAAGATGCTGTTGCTGAAGGTGGTTCTGTTCCTGGATCAAGAGCTAAGTTATGGCGAAGAATAAGAGAGTTCAATGCATGTATACCATATAGTGGAGTTCCTTTTAGCATTGAAGTACCTGAAGTGACTTTGATGGCCTTAATTACAATGCTTCCGGCTACTCCAAATCTTCCTCCAGAGTCTCCTCCCTTGCCTCCCCCTTCACCTAAAGCAGCTGCCACAGTGATGGGGTTTATTGCATGTTTACGTAGACTGTTGGCATCAAGAAGTGCAGCTTCACATGTGATGTCATTTCCTGCTGCTGTGGGAAGAGTAATGGGTTTACTCAGAAATGGTTCAGAAGGTGTAGCTGCTGAAGCTGCAGGGCTTGTTGCTGTACTTATTGGAGGTGGTCCTGGGGATACAAATATATTAACAGATTCCAAAGGAGAGCAGCATGCTACAATTATGCACACCAAGTCGGTGCTGTTTGCTCATCATGGTTATGTTATTATTCTTGTCAATAGGCTGAAGCCTTTGTCTGTATCACCTTTATTGTCAATGGGTGTCGTTGAAGTTCTTGAGGCTATGATATGTGAACCACATAGTGAAACTACTCAATACACAGTTTTTGTTGAACTATTACGCCAAGTAGCTGGTTTGAAGCGTCGCTTGTTTGCACTGTTTGGACATGCTGCTGAAAGTGTCAGGGAAACAGTAGCTGTGATTATGCGAACAATTGCAGAAGAAGATGCAATTGCAGCAGAGTCCATGCGTGATGCTGCTTTGCGTGATGGCGCTTTGCTGAGACATTTATTGCATGCGTTTTTCCTTCCTGCTGGTGAGAGGCGTGAGGTTAGTCGACAGCTTGTTGCCCTTTGGGCGGATTCCTATGAACCAGCTCTACATTTATTGTCTAGGGTTCTGCCCCCTGGGCTTGTTGCTTATTTGCACACAAGTTCTGATGGAGTTCCATCTGAAGACACCAGTCAGGAAGCATCATTAAACCGTAGAAGAAAGAGGCGTTTACTTCAGCAGAGGAAAGGTCGTATAGGAAGAGGACTTGCATCTCAAGAGCATTCCTTACCTTCTGTCAATACTTTTGAAGTCGGTGATTTGGAAAGACAGCGAGCTGCTGGTGCTTTTAAAGCGTCAGATGGCTTCCAAAGATCTGCTCTAGATCCGAATCTGGAACAGACCACAACCATTCAGTCTTCAGTTTCTCCCAGTGGTGATAACTTGACTAGTGAAGCGTTCTCTTCAGGGGTTCCACAAAATGATCAATCAGCTGTTGCTTCAGCTGATGGTCCATCAACGAGTCTTCATGAGGCATCAGAACCAAGTGCTTCAAATTTGGTTGATTCTGATCCCAATATAGTTGGTTTGCAAAATACAGGCCTTCCAGCCCCCGCCCAGGTTGTTGTGGAGAACACCCCTGTGGGCTCCGGAAGGCTACTTTGTAATTGGCCTGAATTTTGGCGAGCCTTTAGTCTTGACCATAATCGTGCAGATTTGATCTGGAATGAGCGTACCAGGCAAGAGTTAAGGGAAGCTTTGCAGGCTGAGGTACATAAACTAGATGTTGAGAAGGAGCGTACTGAAGATATTGTTCCAGGAGGTGCAACGGTGGAGAGTATGACAGGGCAAGATAGTGTGCCACAAATATCGTGGAACTACTCTGAGTTCTCTGTTAGTTACCCTAGCTTGTCCAAGGAAGTTTGTGTGGGTCAATATTATCTGCGTTTGCTACTTGAGAGTGGCAGCAGTGGTAGGGCACAGGATTTTCCACTGCGCGATCCAGTTGCTTTCTTTAGAGCTCTATATCATCGGTTCCTATGCGATGCTGACATAGGGCTTACAGTAGATGGTGCTGTTCCTGATGAAATGGGTGCATCTGATGATTGGTGTGATATGGGAAGATTAGATGGTTTTGGAGGAGGTGGAGGTTCTTCAGTTAGAGAGCTTTGTGCAAGGGCAATGGCGATTGTCTATGAACAGCATTATAAAACAATAGGCCCTTTTGCGGGCACTGCCCACATCACGGTTCTTTTGGATAGAACAGATGATAGAGCTTTGAGGCACCGTCTTCTTCTCCTTTTGAAGGTACATTAAAGATCAAGTTCCATAGATATTTTTTCTGTTGATTTTGAGTTTCTTTGTGCTGCTTTTTACCATGTTCTGTTTTGCATATATATATATATATATATATATATATATATATATATATGTATGTATTTCTATTGGTAAGTTAAACACACAGCTGGTGGGTCCTGGCCCCATGATCTCACCCTTCACTCTATAGAGGAAGGAAATGTCATTACACAGAAATTACCCTTGTCCTCGTGTATGTGTTGTAGTGGACTGATCATGAATAATTGACATGCGACAGTGAACTTATCTTTATAGTGTATACTGATAACGCTAATAGAGCTTTGTATGATCCTTTTAACCTCAAGCAGACATAACAGTTTTGCTCTCTTAGATGCCATTCTACCGGTTTGTTTTTCCCAGAGAATGAAACTCTGGATATTCTTCAGAAAATCCACCTGATAAATGGAATGGGCTCAAGATTTAGGCAAAGCCTGAATTGACGTTTGCATTTGTCTTCACTGTATAGTAACTTCTCTACATTCTATATATTTTCAGGCTTTGATGAAGATTCTATCAAATGTAGAGGCTTGTGTTTTGGTTGGAGGGTGTGTTTTAGCTGTGGATCTGCTGACAGTGGTTCATGAAGCTTCAGAAAGGACTTCTATCCCTTTGCAGTCAAATTTGATTGCTGCTACCGCTTTCATGGAACCACTTAAGGAATGGTTGTTTATTGACAAGGATGGTGCACAAGTTGGACCCCTGGAAAAGGATGCTATCAGGAGGTTCTGGTCGAAGAAAGCCATTGATTGGACAACAAGGTGCTGGGCTTCTGGGATGCTAGATTGGAAGAGGTTGCGTGATATCCGTGAACTTCGCTGGGCGCTAGCTATTCGGGTTCCAGTTCTCACTCCTACTCAGGTATTGTCATATCACATGGAACATAATGCTGATCTGTATTATGGTTGTTAGCGATTTGATTACAGTTGGTTTTCTGAGACCTATAAACTCTATTAGATTATTTGTTTTATGATGGATTTGTGAGTGTGCTGCATGCATATCAGTGTTTCACTTGTATAGAGCATTTTACCTTTTATGGAATTCAGCCTGCAGTGCTGAAGTGTCATCCTTAGCTTCTGATTGAAGTCAAGCATAGTATGTGGGTTAAATTCTCGAGAGTGGCTACTGCTTGAAAATATGCTGTAGGTTAGGACTTAGGATTGTATCTAACATCTCCCCTCTCTGGAGATGCTTTGGCAGGACCAACACTGGGTGATGGTCACTTTATTTGAGAATGCATGAAAGACAGATATGCCTTGGAATATCATGCATATGGGATATTAGCAATTGCTAGCTACAGAAGTGTTTTTTTTTTTTGGGTTCTTACACTAACTTAGAAATCACATGCTTATAACCTTTTCCTCATTTCATTTTTATTTTCTTGATGCTTAGTGATATATGTTACTTGTTTTCAGGTAGGGGAGGCTGCATTGTCCATATTACATAGCATGGTATCTGCTCATTCAGATTTAGATGATGCTGGAGAGATAGTTACCCCAACTCCCAGAGTAAAATGGATCTTGTCAAGTCCACGTTGCCTTCCCAATATTGCACAGGTGATTTTTGACTCTCAATTTTGATATTTTAATGCTAAATGAGTCCCAGTGGTAGTCTGATGGTCTCTCTGGACCTGGAATGATTGTCTGTGTGCGCGTCTGATGAGTGTATGTGTATGTGCATATTCTTTTAAGTGGCGACATTGTAAAACCTCGTTTCCTAATCTAGTTGATATGCATGGACATTGGTGGAGACCCTGCCTTTTTAATTTTGAGACCTGAATGTTTGTCTGGCACTTATTATCTTCAATTTTATTTTCCAAATTAATTTAGGCTATGCTTTCTGGGGAACCAAGTATTGTAGAGGGTGCTGCTGCTTTGCTGAAGGCTGTTGTTACCCGAAATCCCAAGGCCATGATGCGTCTATACAGCACAGGTGCATTTTATTTTTCTCTGGCATACCCTGGATCTAATCTCCTTTCAATTGCTCAACTCTTCTCAGTGACTCATGTCCATCAAGCATTTCATGGTGGGGAAGAAGCTGCACTTTCTGCGTCATTGCCACTCGCAAAACGCAGTGTATTGGGTGGACTTCTTCCTGAATCCTTGCTATATGTACTGGAGCGTAGTGGTCCAGGTGCATTTGCTGCAGCAATGGTTTCTGATTCTGATACTCCTGAGATTATATGGACTCACAAAATGCGAGCAGAAAATCTGATTCGTCAGGTATAACTAAACCTTGAAGTGAGGAATGTGCACTATGTGTCTCTATAAACTACAGCTGAATCTGAGCTCTTTGCCTTTCAACCAGGTTTTGCAGCATCTTGGAGATTTTCCCCATAAATTGTCACAGCATTGCCACTCTTTATATGAGTATGCGCCTATGCCACCAGTGACATACCCAGAACTAAGAGATGAAATGTGGTGTCATCGTTATTACCTTCGAAACTTATGTGATGAGATCCGGTTTCCATATTGGCCAATCGTTGAGCATGTTGAATTTCTACAGTCATTACTAGTAATGTGGCGTGAAGAGTTGACACGAAGACCCATGGATCTTTCTGAAGAAGAAGCTTGCAAAATATTAGAGATATCCCCGGAAGATGTGTCAAGTGATGAGGTGGGTGAGGAGATATCTAGCATATCCAAGCAGATTGAGAACATTGATGAAGAAAAACTGAAGCGACAATATAGGAAACTTGCAATGAAATACCATCCAGACAAAAATCCTGAAGGGCGGGAGAGGTTTCTTGCTGTACAGAAAGCTTATGAGCGCTTGCAGGTAGTCATTGAACTCCAAATTTATTATATCTATCTTAAAATGCTTAAAATCATGAGAATGCGCAGGATTCTCTTATGCTAAAATCTTCAGAATTTCAATGTATTCCCATGTGGCTGTTGTCCCTTCTAGATAGTGGAAGTTTCATGAATAGGCCAGTTATCCCATGATATAGGTCTAACAACTTAAACCTGTGTATACCTGTATTTCCCCTTGTTTTTATGCGGCCCCCCCTCCTCTCTTTCACTAAGATCTTTAAAAATACCATGTATTGGCGATTACTTATTAAAAAAAAAATAAATAAATAAATAAAGTATTCTCATGTATTTAGTTTCACTTGATACATCCATCTGAGCCTTTTGTCTTGAAATAGTATTTGTTTTTTAATATCTGTGCAGTCTCGCGTTCTAGTAGTACAGTCATTTATGTAGCTTGTACGGCTGTGAAGTGCAGGTGTACAAGGCTCATTTATGGCATTAAGTATTAATAAAATTTAGAATTGAAGATGCAATATGATAAAGATTCTGGTTTGTGTAGAGCGTTTTAGGATATTATTTGCATGTTTTGAAGCATTCCTAATGTAGAAAGATTTGAATAATCACTATTGATCTTCATCCCACTGTTTTAAGCTTGCTAAACATTTTCCTCAATATGACTGTTTGTAGGCCACCATGCAAGGCTTGCAAGGTCCTCAGCCTTGGAGGTTGTTACTTCTATTGAAAGGACAGTGTATCTTATACCGACGATATGGATATTTACTGGAGCCATTTAAATATGCTGGCTATCCCATGCTACTCAATGCAGTTACTGTGGACAAAGATGATAACAATTTTCTTTCTGCTGATAGAGCACCCCTCCTTGTTGCCGCATCAGAGCTTATTTGGTTGACGTAAATCTCCCTTGGGCCAATATCTCTTTTGTTGATTTTACTATAATAATAATTGAATATTGACACCGGTATGTTCCATTAGCTTCTTATGATTTTCCCATCTTTAGGTGCTCATCTTCTTCATTGAATGGTGAAGAGCTTGTAAGGGACGATGGGATACAACTTCTTGCAACTCTTCTTTCCCGTTGCATGTGTGTTGTTCAGCCTACTACTCCTGCAAGTGAACCATCTGCCATCATTGTTACAAATGTGATGCAAACCTTTTCTGGTTTGAGTCAATTTCAGAGTGCCAGAATTGAGATGCTTGAACTTTCCGGACTAGTTGATGACATTGTCAACTGCACTGAACTTGAGCTTGTACCTGCGGCAGTTGATGCTGCCCTCCAGACAATTGCCAATGTTTCTGTGTCTGATAAGTTGCAGAATGCCTTATTAAACGCTGGTGTTTTGTGGTAAGTCTATATATCATCATCATCCATTTGACTTGTCCAAACCCTTAACTTGGCTGCATGATTGCTTCACTGCTAAATCAATGGCCATGAATTTAGATTAGGTGCATATTCTTACTAATCAAAAGAAAAAAAGATTAGGTGGCACTAAATCCACTCATTCTTTCTGTTAAAAGCTGTAGTTTACGTTCTTAAATCTTTTTGTTTTGTTTTATTTTATTTTATTTGTTTTTTTGAGTTGTTAGCATATGAGTTTTTTAATTGAAACATTAATATAATTGTTATGATACTTCTAACCTTGTTTCCCTGTATCACATATTAATGCATCAATCTCACTGCTTTAATTTTGGCTGTTTTTAGGTACCTCTTGCCTCTGCTGCTTCAGTATGATTCAACTGCAGAGGAATCTGATATGACCGAGTCACATGGGGTTGGCGCTAGTGTTCAGATTGCAAAAAATCTGCATGCTGTGCAAGCATCCGAGGCCCTATCAAGGCTTAGTGGTTTATGTAGTGATGAGAATTCAACACCTTACAATCAGGGTGCTGCTGATGCCCTCAGAGCTTTGCTAACTCCTAAACTTTCCAGTATGTTAAAAGATCAAGTGCCAAAAGACCTACTGTCTAGATTAAACACCAACTTGGAGTCTCCAGAGGTAAATCCTATGAATTTTCTGTTTTCTCGTCTACTGGAAGACAACTTGTGTGTTAAGATTTCTAGGAATGAAGATCAAATTCTGTTGGATGACTTAGAATATGCATATATGTTGTGGAAAGGTGTCAGTTTTCTGATTTTGATTTGTTTGGGTGGGCTATGATTTCATGGTATAAAATATTTTGAGTACTAATAAGCGACATCTATAAATTGATGGCCAGTAAGTTGTTTAATATGGAGAATCCACCGAAGATCATTCATAGATGACGTGATGTCAAAGGCTTTGGATTATTATTCTATGGTCTTGCATCCTTCCTTTTAATATTAATGTGTGTGTGTGTTTCTTTTTAGAACTTTGGTGGTTTCTTTTGAGGCTGCAATTGCATAATATTAAAAATAGTCATTAAAGGTAAATATTAAATTATGTATGTTGAGACATAAGTTGTGGGACTAAATTGACAATATTTGGAAGGCTCATAGAGTGTTTCTAGCTTTAAGTTCCAAGCTGTTTTTGCACATGGAAGTGCGTGTATTTCTTAGGGTTTAAACTAGGCATGTTAACGTAGGCTTCCCCTCAATTTTATAATACTTTTTCCTAATCAACTGGGCTGATGACCTTGGTTGGTTTTTGACAATTTAGCAGCATGTTGCAATTCATGTTTTAGGGAACCACAAAAATTGACCATTCCACATGTGCCTATAGTCTTAGTTAATTTCGGATGACCCCTCGGTACGCAGCACCGATCATTCTCAACTCACTGCTAGAAAACTACGAGACCCACTGTGTCACACCGCTCTGATCATTCTCGGTTAGTTTTGGTGATCACGTGTGCTACATTAGGAGATACTTGAAGGATATCCTTTGTTTTCCATCACTGGCTCATTGGATGGTGGCTAGAGGTTAGCCTTTGAAAACCTTTTATTAGCGATCAGTGTCGATCAATTTACTCACCGACCATACCAATGTTTGGTTGGTCAGCCTCTAGTGGTGCGATTCAATTGGTCATTTCCCAAACTGAAGAGGCCAGTTTGGTTGTCAGAACTCCCTCAAAATCTTCTGAATGGACCGATGATCACCACCAAAGAAGATAATAGCCTAAATAATGTTATTTTTGATAAGTAAATATTGTTAGGAAAACAGAAAACCTAACAATATTTACTTATAAAAAATATTGTTAGGTTTTCTTTTTTCTTTTCAGCCTTAACTTTTTTGTTAAGTCTTCAAGCCCTCGTCCTTTCCTAAGGTTGTGTAATTAATCATGGGGTCTAATGAGATTATCCTGCAAATAGTTGCACTTCTATTTTTGGGCAATAGGAAACGATCGCTTTGAAATGGTCATATGCTCTATTTGCATGCAGAGTTATTTAATCATCTGGCATGTATCTCATTAATCATCGTCTCTGGGAATTTAGTTACATGTGTGATTATTAGTCATATTTTGAGTATAATCTTCACTATATTAACCACTTGTGGTTTTAGATTATCTGGAACTCTTCAACCCGGGCAGAACTATTGAAATTTGTGGATCAGCAACGTGCAAGTCAGGGTCCTGATGGTTCGTATGACCTAAAAGATTCACAGTTCTTTGTGTATAAGGCACTATCAAAAGAACTCTTTGTAGGCAATGTCTACTTGAGGGTCTACAATGATCAGCCAGATTTTGAGATCAGTGAACCAGAAGCCTTTTGCGTTGCTCTAATTGATTTTATATCACATCTATTGCATAATAAGTGTGCTACAGATTCTGATAGTCAAAATGAAGTTAATGTCAATGGCTTATCCCTTGAGACATCTGAGCATCAAAATGATATGGCTCATGGATCAGTTAATGAACAGCATGAAACATCTGAGAACCAAAGTGATTTGGCTACTGAACCAATCAATGAACAGCAGATTTCTGATGATTCTTTGGCAGTATCTGATGGACAAGTGGCAAACAAGGAAAAAATTGAACTGGTTAAAAACCTTCAATCTGGATTGACCTCGCTTCAGGTACATTGCTCACTTGTTATATTGAGTTGCTATTCATCTTATGTATCTGACACATTTCTTATACTTGCAGAACTTACTGACAAGCAGTCCAAGTTTGGCGTCAATATTTTCTACTAAAGACAAGCTGTTGCCTCTTTTTGAATGCTTTTCTGTGCCTGTCGCATCAGAAAGCAACATTCCTCAACTTTGCCTGCATGTATTATCACTATTGACTGCATATGCTCCATGCTTGGAGGCTATGGTTGCGGATGGATCTAGTCTTCTCATTTTATTACAAATGCTTCACTCTTCCCCAAATTGTCGGGAAGGGGTTCTTCATGTTCTTTATGCATTGGCAAGCACAGCAGAACTTGCTTGGGCTGCTGCCAAGCACGGTGGAGTGGTGTACATTCTGGAACTTCTTTTGCCGTTGCAGGGTAATGAACTTTGTTGCCTTTTCTTTTTGTTTTCATTATCAAATTATATTTTATTAATAAGAATAACTTTAATGTACAGAAGAAATTCCCTTACAGCAAAGAGCTGCAGCAGCCTCTTTGTTGGGGAAACTTGTTGGGCAGCCAATGCATGGGCCTAGAGTTGCAATAACACTGGCAAGATTTCTTCCAGATGGCCTGGTATCAGTTATTAGGGATGGTCCTGGTGAGGCTGTTGTAGCTGCCCTTGAACAGACGACAGAGACACCTGAACTTGTATGGACACCAGCAATGGCAGCTTCTTTGTCTGCACAGATTGCAACTATGGCAGCAGACCTATACCGCGAACAGATAAAAGGTCGTGTCGTTGATTGGGATGTACCTGAGCAGGCATCCGGGCAGCAGGAAATGAGAGACGAGCCACAGGTATCACCTGATACATGTTGTGTTTAGCCATATGTGTCTTCATGCTGTTCATGAACTAAAAGTTACATGATCTTGCAGGTTGGTGGAATCTATGTCAGGCTGTTCTTAAAAGATCCCAAATTTCCCCTGAGAAATCCAAAGAGATTCTTGGAAGGACTACTGGATCAGTATTTGTCATCCATTGCTGCCACACATTATGAAACACAACCTGTTGACCCTGAGCTTCCTTTGCTCCTCTCTGCTGCTCTGGTTTCGTTATTGCGAGTACACCCTGCACTTGCAGATCATGTTGGATATCTTGGATACGTGCCAAAACTTGTGGCCGCTGTGGCCTATGAGGGAAGACGAGAAACAATGGCATCAGAGGAGGTGAATAATGGCAACTATACTGATAGAAGAGATGAACCTGATGATGGATCAACACAGCCATCACAAACCCCACAAGAACGTGTACGTCTTAGTTGTTTACGAGTACTACATCAACTTGCAGCTAGTACAACATGTGCTGAAGCTATGGCAGCTACTAGTGTAGGGACACCTCAGGTATTTGTTAAACAGTTTGTTTCTCTGCATTAAAATGGTTGACTCATGATTCTGTTAATTTGGTTATATGTAACAACCACATTTGCTCATTTGAATGGGATGGACATATAATCAAGTTTGCAAAAAGCATTTGTGATTTTTTCTTATATCAAAATGCTGATCCATATCTTGTTCTTGGTTCATTGTACACCATTGTAAACTAGATAATGTGATGGTCATTGACTTGATTCTCAAATTTTGCTCTGAAAATTTATGAACACAACTTGCTCTAATTGAACCTTTTTCTTGTATCTTTTTGTTTCTCAAGTTAAATTGCCTTCGGAAATTTGCAAAATTGATTTGGATGATTTTTCATTTTATTGATATTGTGACCACCTTGTTAATTCTGATTTCTGTTCATGTGAGTTATGTTCTTTTTTTTGGTTTTTTTTTTTTTTTTTT
>NC_081551.1:18151505-18163444 GCF_901000735.1 Corylus avellana | reverse complement strand
TTTAAGCTTGCTAAACATTTTCCTCAATATGACTGTTTGTAGGCCACCATGCAAGGCTTGCAAGGTCCTCAGCCTTGGAGGTTGTTACTTCTATTGAAAGGACAGTGTATCTTATACCGACGATATGGATATTTACTGGAGCCATTTAAATATGCTGGCTATCCCATGCTACTCAATGCAGTTACTGTGGACAAAGATGATAACAATTTTCTTTCTGCTGATAGAGCACCCCTCCTTGTTGCCGCATCAGAGCTTATTTGGTTGACGTAAATCTCCCTTGGGCCAATATCTCTTTTGTTGATTTTACTATAATAATAATTGAATATTGACACCGGTATGTTCCATTAGCTTCTTATGATTTTCCCATCTTTAGGTGCTCATCTTCTTCATTGAATGGTGAAGAGCTTGTAAGGGACGATGGGATACAACTTCTTGCAACTCTTCTTTCCCGTTGCATGTGTGTTGTTCAGCCTACTACTCCTGCAAGTGAACCATCTGCCATCATTGTTACAAATGTGATGCAAACCTTTTCTGGTTTGAGTCAATTTCAGAGTGCCAGAATTGAGATGCTTGAACTTTCCGGACTAGTTGATGACATTGTCAACTGCACTGAACTTGAGCTTGTACCTGCGGCAGTTGATGCTGCCCTCCAGACAATTGCCAATGTTTCTGTGTCTGATGAGTTGCAGAATGCCTTATTAAACGCTGGTGTTTTGTGGTAAGTCTATATATCATCATCATTATCATCATCATCCATATGACTTGTCCAAACCCTTAACTTGGCTGCATGATTGCTTCACTGCTAAATCAATGGCCATAAATTTAGATTAGGTGCATATTCTTACTAATCAAAAGAAAAAAAGATTAGGTGGCACTAAATCCACTCATTCTTTCTGTTAAAAGCTGTAGTTTACGTTCTTAAATCTTTTTGTTTTGTTTTATTTTATTTTATTTGTTTTTTGAGTTGTTAGCATATGAGTTTTTTAATTGAAACATTAGTATAATTGTTATGATACTTCTAACCTTGTTTCCCTGTATCACATATTAATGCATCAATCTCACTGCTTTAATTTTGGCTGTTTTTAGGTACCTCTTGCCTCTGCTGCTTCAGTATGATTCAACTGCAGAGGAATCTGATATGACCGAGTCACATGGGGTTGGCGCTAGTGTTCAGATTGCAAAAAATCTGCATGCTGTGCAAGCATCCCAGGCCCTATCAAGGCTTAGTGGTTTATGTAGTGATGAGAATTCAACACCTTACAATCAGGGTGCTGCTGATGCCCTCAGAGCTTTGCTAACTCCTAAACTTTCCAGTATGTTAAAAGATCAAGTGCCAAAAGACCTACTGTCTAGATTAAACACCAACTTGGAGTCTCCAGAGGTAAACCCTATGAGTTTTCTGTTTTCTCGTCTACCTGAAGACAACTTGTGTGTTAAGATTTCTAGGAATGAATCAAATTCTGTTGGATGACTTAGAATATGCTTATATGTTGTGGAAAGGAGTCAGTTTTCTGATTTTGATTTGTTTGGGTGGGCTATGATTTCATGGTATAAAATATTTTGAGTACTAATAAGCGACATCTATAAATTGATGGCCAGTAAGTTGTTTAATATGGAGAATCCACTGAAGATCATTCATAGATGACGTGATGTCAAAGGCTTTGGATTATTATTCTATGGTCTTGCATCCTTCCTTTTAATATTAATGCGTGTGTGTGTGTTTTAAAACTTTGGTGGTTTCTTTTGAGGGTGCAATTGCATAATATTAACAATAGTCTTTAAAGGTAAATATTAAATTATGTATGTTGAGACATAAGTTGTGGGACTAGATTGACAATATTTGGAAGGCTCATAGAGTGTTTCTAGCTTTAAGTTCCAAGGTGTTTTTGCACATGGAAGTGCGTGTATTTCTTAGGGTCTAAACTAGGCATGTTAACATAGGCTTCCCCTCAATTTTATAATACTTTTTCCTAATCAACTGGGCTGATGACCTTGGTTGGTTTTTGACAATTTAGCAGCATGTTGCAATTCATGTTTTAGTGAAACTGATGCCGTTGCCTTGGTGCTCAGTTTTAAGGCCTAAAAACCACTACATACCAAACCAACCGAAAATGTGCAAGGCATTCAGGGAACCACAAAAATTGACCATGCCACATGTGCCAATAGTCTTAGTTAATTTCAGATGACCCCTCGGTACGCGGCACCGATCATTCTCAACTCACTGCTAGAAAACAATGAGACCCACTGTGTCGCACCGCTCTGATCATTCTCGGTTAGTTTTGGTGATCACGTGTGCTACATTAGGAGATACTTGAAGGATATCCTTTGTTTTCCATCACTGGCTCATTGGATGGTGGCTAGAGATTAGCCTTTGAAAACCTTTTATTAGCTATCAGTGTCGATCAATTTACTCACCGACTATACCAATGTTTGGTTGGTCAGCCTCTAGTGGTGCAATTCAATTGGTCATTTCCCAAACTGAAGAGGCCAGTTTGGTTGTCAGAACTCCTTCAAAATCATCTGAATGGACCGATGATCACCACCAAAGAAGATAATAGCCTAAATAATGTTATTTTTGATAAGTAAATATTGTTAGGAAAACAGAAAACCTAACAATATTTACTGATAAAAAATATTGTTAGGTTTTCTTTTTTCTTTTCAGCCTTACTTTTTTGTTAAGTCTTCAAGCCCTCGTCCTTTCCTTAGGTTGTGTAATTAATCATGGGGTCTAATGAGATTATCCTGCAAATAGTTGCACTTCTACTTTTGGGCAATAGGAAACGATGGCTTCAAAATGGTCATATGCTCTATTTGCATGCAGAGTTATTTAATCATCTGGCATGTATCTCATTAATCATCCTCTCTGGGAATTTAGTTACATGTGTGATTATTAGTCATATTTTGAGTATAATCTTCACTATATTAACCACTTGTGGTTTTAGATTATCTGGAACTCTTCAACCCGAGCAGAACTATTGAAATTTGTGGATCAGCAACGTGCAAGTCAGGGTCCTGATGGTTCGTATGACCTAAAAGATTCACAGTTCTTTGTGTATAAGGCACTATCAAAAGAACTCTTTGTAGGCAATGTTTACTTGAGGGTCTACAATGATCAGCCAGATTTTGAGATCAGTGAACCAGAAGCTTTTTGCGTTGCTCTAATTGATTTTATATCACATCTGTTGCATAATAAGTGTGCTACAGATTCTGATAGTCAAAATGAAGTTAATGTCAATGGCTTATCCCTTGAGACATCTGAGCATCAAAATGATATGGCTCATGGATCAGTTAATGAACAGCATGAAACATCTGAGAACCAAAGTGATTTGGCTGCTGGATCAATCAATGAACAGCAGATTTCTGATGATTCTTTGGTAGTATCTGATGGACTAGTGGCAAACAAGGAAAAAATTGAACTGGTTAAAAACCTTCAATCTGGATTGACCTCGCTTCAGGTACATTGCTCACTTGTTATATTGAGTTGCTATTCATCTTATGTATCTGACACATTTCTTATACTGGCAGAACTTACTGACAAGCAGTCCAAGTTTGGCGTCAATATTTTCTACTAAAGACAAGCTGTTGCCTCTTTTTGAATGCTTTTCTGTGCCTGTTGCATCAGAAAGCAACATTCCTCAACTTTGCCTGCATGTATTATCACTATTGACTGCATATGCTCCATGCTTGGAGGCTATGGTTGCGGATGGATCTAGTCTTCTCATTTTATTACAAATGCTTCACTCTTCCCCAAATTGTCGGGAAGGGGTTCTTCATGTTCTTTATGCATTGGCAAGCACAGCAGAACTTGCTTGGGCTGCTGCCAAGCACGGTGGAGTGGTGTACATTCTGGAACTTCTTTTGCCATTGCAGGGTAATGAACTTTGTTGCCTTTTCTTTTTGTTTTCATTATCAAATTATATTTTATTAATAAGAATAACTTTAATGCGCAGAAGAAATTCCCTTACAGCAAAGAGCTGCAGCAGCCTCTTTGTTGGGGAAACTTGTTGGGCAGCCAATGCATGGGCCTAGAGTTGCAATAACACTGGCAAGATTTCTTCCAGATGGCCTGGTATCGGTTATTAGGGATGGTCCTGGTGAGGCTGTTGTAGTTGCCCTTGAACAGACGACAGAGACACCTGAACTTGTATGGACACCAGCAATGGCAGCTTCTTTATCTGCACAGATTGCAACTATGGCAGCAGACCTATACCGCGAACAGATAAAAGGTCGTGTCGTTGATTGGGATGTACCTGAGCAGGCATCTGGGCAGCAGGAAATGAGAGACGAGCCACAGGTATCATCTGATACATGTTGTGTTTAGCTATATGTGTCTTCATGCTGTTCATGAACTAAAAGTTACATGATCTTGCAGGTTGGTGGAATCTATGTCAGGCTGTTCTTAAAAGATCCCAAATTTCCCCTGAGAAATCCAAAGAGATTCTTGGAAGGACTACTGGATCAGTATTTGTCATCCATTGCTGCCACACATTATGAAACACAACCTGTTGACCCTGAGCTTCCTTTGCTCCTCTCTGCTGCTCTGGTTTCGTTATTGCGAGTACACCCTGCACTTGCAGATCATGTTGGATATCTTGGATACGTGCCAAAACTTGTGGCCGCTGTGGCCTATGAGGGAAGACGAGAAACAATGGCATCAGAGGAGGTGAATAATGGCAATTATGCTGATAGAAGAGATGAACCTGATGATGGATCAACACAGCCATCACAAACCCCACAAGAACGTGTACGTCTTAGTTGTTTACGAGTACTACATCAACTTGCAGCTAGTACAACATGTGCTGAAGCTATGGCAGCTACTAGTGTAGGGACGCCTCAGGTATTTGTTAAACAGTTTGTTTCTGTGTCATTAAAATGGTTGTCTTATGATTCTGTTAATTTGGTTATATGTAACAACCACATTTGCTCATTTGAATGGGATGGACATATCATCAAGTTTGCAAAAGGCATTTGTGATTTTTTCTTATATCAAAATGCTGATCCATATCCTGTTCTTGGTTCATTCTACACCATTGTAAACTAGATAATGTGATGGTCATTGACTTGATTCTCAAATTTTGCTCTGAAAATTGATGAACACAACTTGCTCTAATTGAACTTTTTTCTTATATCTTTTTGTTTCTCAAGTTAAATTGCCTTGGGAAATTTTAAATTATAGGAAATTTGCAAAACTGATTTGGATGATTTTTCATTTTATTGATATTGTGACTACCTTGTTAATTCTGATTTCTGTTCACGTGAGTTAAGTTCTTTTTTTTGGTTTTTTTTTTCTTTTTGGTGTAAGAAAGGGTGTTGTCTCATTTAGAAATTAGAATGGTCGTTAAGCCTTGTGTTCTCTGCAATTTTTTTTTAAATCTGTACTCCTGTCAATCTTGTTTTCAGGTTGTTCCACTTCTAATGAAAGCAATAGGATGGCAAAGTGGAAGCATACTAGCTCTTGAGACACTAAAACGTGTTGTGGTTGCTGGAAATAGAGCTAGGGATGCTCTTGTTGCACAAGGACTTAAGTGAGTAACTTCCATTGTCTAGGTTCATTAATCAATCCATAGGTTTACTTCTAGTTTCAATTGTGGCGTGATCTATGCCTTGCAGATCCAAATGAATGTCAAAACTCTTTTATTTGCACCAAGAGAAATGCTAAAATATGCCCAGGCAGACACTTGAACAGTCATGTGTGTGAAATGCATATTAATTGTGTTAGAATATTATTTATATGATTTAAACAATCATTTCCTATAAGCTTAAGTTTTTAAGATAAGTGATGATTTAACATGGTATTAGAACAAAGTTCTTGAGTTTGAACCTTGTCGCAGTCATTCTCCTCCCATTTCAATTAAATATTCTACTTGTTGAGTCTCACTTATTAATGGAGAGTTTGAGCCCACATGTGAAGGGAGTATTAAAATAATAATTAAATGATGAAAACAGTTATTTTCTATTAGCTTAAGCTTTTGGGATAAGTAGTGATTTTATAATACTTATAATTGTATTTATAGATTGCACGAGAGTTTTATTCTTATTTATAGAAGTAAGACATTTGTTTTCCGAAATTACATCCTGCTTTTTTTATTTATAAGTAATCAAAATATCATTAAAAGCATAAGGCGCCTCAGGTACACAAGAAGAATACAAGAGAAAACACTTAGCTAACTAGTAGGAGAAAAAAGAACAAAAAAATCATGATAACTGAACACAAATAAATGCAGTTGTCTAAAGAAAAGAGTATAGAAGAAAAATGACTCAAGCTCCTCCAACGTTCTCTTGTGGTCCTCAAAATTTCTATAATTCATTTCCCTTGAAAGGCACCACATGTGGCAAAGAGGCACCATCTTCCATACTACACTCCAAGTTCTACAAGCAATCTACCAACAAGCAAGCAAGCCGACTACTTGAACCCAAGACAACCTAAAGTGCTTGAAAAAAAATTCCATAAGGCGCAAGCAACCTCACAATGGAGAAGAATATGGTCCACAAACTCCCCATTACTCTTACACATACAGAACCTGTCAATAACAATGACATGTTGCTTCTTGATTGTTCATGGTAGGGAGCTTTCTTAGGGCCCCCACCAAGCAAAGAAAACCACCCTCCAAGGAGCTTTAGCCTGCCAAATACTCTTCAAAGGGAAATGAGAGCCATCAATACGAACCAAAACAATGTAGAAAGATCTAACATTGAACCTTTTTAAGGAGGGGGTCCACCAAAGCTTGTCTTCACCAAGCTAAAGAACGAGACAAAGAAATCCACCTCCCAGTCATGAGCTACTTTAGCGAAGCTAACATTTAACTTATTAGATCCACTAGAAAGCTTCCAGGTTCTGAACCCACAAATCTCCCTCAAAGATCGGAGAGCAAACTTAGGACTAACTTACCAAGTGAAATTTGAACTCTTTGCCAAGCCTCCCCCGCAAGAAATCTCGTTGAAGTTTCTCTATACAGTTAGTTTGCAACACCCATAGGGAGAGGGAAAAAGGGACATGAATTACATAGGCAAATTGGAAATGGTGCTCTTGATAAGGGTAATCCTGCTCCCTTAGACAAGTACATCCTTTCCAACTAGCCAACCACTGCTCTGTCATTTAAATAACACCATCCCAAATCGACTTGGTCCTAAAGGAGGCCGCCAAAGTGAGACCAAGATACTTCATAGGCAAAGAAGAAACCCACAGCCAGAATGCTAGCCAACCCATACACATGCTCAACATTACCCATTAGAACCAATTCCAATTTAGTCAAATTAATCTTCAATCCGGAGATAGCTTCGAAGCATAAAAATAAAGCACTCAAATAGCAGAGGTGGTCAGGCTTGGTCCCATAGAAAACCAAATTGTTATCCGCAAACAAGAAGTTTGAGATGTTAACCTTCCTAGGCCTTATAAAAAATCCGGAAAGAAAACCCCCATCATCAGTTGTAGAAGTCATTCTACTTAAAGTCTCCATAACAATAACAAAGAGAAAAGGCGAAAAAGGATCTCACTGTCTCAAACCACAGGATATACCAAAGAAACGAAATGGAGTGCCATTCACCAAAATGGAGAAGTGCACCGAAGAAATACAATGTGTTATCCAAGAACGCCATTTCTCCCCAAAACCACACCTCCTCAACAAGTAAAGTAAGAATTCTCAATTGACACGATCGTAGGCCTTCTCAATATCCAACTTACAGATCTGATCCTACTATCTAGAGATTCATTTGCAATGAGCACATAATCAAGGATTTGGCTACCTTTGACAAAAGCATTTTGGGGCTTCGGAATAAGCTTCCCGACAACCCTTTTCAACCTATTGGCAGGGACTTTAGCAATAATCTTGTAAACTCAAAATACTGATAGGGCGAAAGTCCTTAAGATCAATGGCCCTGAATTTCTTTGGAATAAGGGAAATGAAGGTGGCATTGAGACTTTTATGGAACTTGCTACTAGCATGAAAATCGTGAAACGTCCCATAATGTCTATCTTGATCACCTCTCAACATACTTAGAAGAACGCCACAAAAAAACCATTAGGGTCTAGCGCCTTCTCACTATTCATACCATTCACCACATCAAGAACCTCACCGACTCGAATGGTCTCTCTAATCAGGAAGCCAACACTTCATTGGAATCAAAATCGAGGTCATCCATCTTGGGGCGCCAACTAAATTGTTATGAAAAAAGACTATCATAGAATTGCACAATGTGATCTTTGATTGCCGGTTGATCAGAAGATACTGAGCCATTGATTGACAACGTCTCGATGTAGTTGTTCCTCCTATTCGAATTGGCCACCTAATGGAAAAACTTTGTACATTTGTCACCCTCTTTTAACCAAAGAACCCTTGACTTTTGCCTCCAACTTATCTCCTCCTTTAAATTAGCTTTCTCCAATTCCTCAATGACATATATCTTCCTTAGTTTCTCTTCATCATCTAATTCTTCCTCTAAACCATCAAGAACACGCAACATCTCCAAAAGAGATTTTTTTTTTGAGATACCTTGTTGCCAAACACATGCTAATTCCAGGTTCTTAAATCAACTTTCAAGGCCTTAAGTTTACAAGCCAGAATAAGGCTAGGGAGGCCTAGAAACCGATAAGATGACCACCACTGCCTCACCTTGTTCACAAAACCATCTACCTTTTGCCCCCCTGAATACTACCACAATCAAGAAGAATGCATAAGTGTTTTGGCGGACCAAGGCTCCCTCCAAAGTGGCTTTCTTCGCCTGGTTGGTGGCTTTGGGGAAGATTCTTACTATGGATAATCTCAGGAAAAGATAACTTATTGTGGTTAATCGGCATTGTCTATGTAAATTGGGAATCCGTTGATCATCTCCTCCATTGCGAGGACGCTAGTGCCTTATGGAACGCCATATTTAGTTGCTTTGGACTTTCCTGTGTCATGCCTAACTTGTTGGCCTGCGGGTGGTCGGGGGGTAATTCTCGGAGTGCGGCCGTCTGGAAGATGGGGCCTCTCTGCCTTATGTGGAGCTTATGGAGGGAAAGAAATTATAGGAACTTCGGTAATCTTGAGAGGACATTAGAGGAGCTCAAGTCTTATTTCTTTTTTGCCCTCTTTACTTAGACAATTGCTTATCTAGCTCTATTAGTTATTAGCTTTTCAGATTACCTTGTTCATTTTTCTCTTTCGTATTAGGTGTTCTCTTGTGTACTAGGATTGCGCCCCTTTGCGCTTTTGATATATACTATATTACTTATCAAAAAAAAAAAAAAGAATGTGGAAGTGGTCTAAACATAACCTATGCAACCTTTTCTGAGATAGTTCAAGGAACCTGGCTTCCCATTCCGAAAAGACCAGAAACCTATCGATTCTAGACCGAGAAGGAGTCTCCCGGCTGTTAGACCACGTAAAAGTCCCACCTACAAGGGGGAGGTCCATGAGACCCTGCTCAAAGATAAAATTAGAAAAATCCATCATAGTGGGACTAAAATGGCCTTCACCTGACATGTCACTAGGAAAACGGGTGATGTTAAAGTCTCCAATGCACCACGACAGATTCCACCAAGCAAGCCGGTCAATTCCTCCCATAACAATCTTCTGTCACCATCTATGTTGGGCCCATAAACCCCTGTAAAAGCCCAAGAGAACCCATCTTCGATGTTTTTGAACGAGCAAGCAACATAAAATTTTCCCCACTCTTCGATCTTCTCCACAACCCTCCTATCCCACATGAGAAAAATACAACCAGAGGCCCCTCTAGAGGCTGAGTAGCACCAATCCACATGATGATATCCCCACAGACTATGCACACCATTGTTGGAAATGAGCTCCAATTTGGATTCTTGCAAACAAATGATGTCTGCATTCCACTATCTAAGCAAATTTCTAAATCTCAAGTGCTTGTCACCCTCGTTGACCTCTTACGTTCCATGAAAGCAGCTTGGGCTTCATAAATATCCATCGACAGCCCGCCCCTTGACTCTACCATATCTCGCACTACTGCTCTTTGCTTCATAATTAATGGAGCAAGAGAGCCTTCTTAATTCCCTAGTACATTTAAAACCCACTTCCGAGCAAGAGGTCGACACCTTATTAGCGGTGTTGACGTCTATAGTGGCCCACCTGGAGCTTTAGATTCAATTTTAACCTTAATGAATTTAGAACCCATTAATAAACTTTATTATTATTATTATTATTATTATTATTATTTTAATTAACATTATTACAAAAAAGGGTTAAATTGTATGTGTAGTCAAGTATAGTTGTGGGAGAATATGGAGAACAAACATTGATCATATTTTCCTTTATTGGAAGTCTTTTACCAGAAATGAGAGAATTAGTAAAACCATGGCAATTTTGCTATATTGTTTGTTAATGTGGTTTAAATCTAAGAAAATTAATTTATTTCTCCAAAGCTGTGAACTGGTGACCAAATGTTCGAAATGATAGTTTTATAGGCTCGCTGATGTATCTGGTGCTCATTGTGGGCTTGTCATTTGAAAGTTGGGGTCTTAGAATTAGATATTATGGTTTTATTACTTATCAAAAAAAGAATTAGATATTATGGTTTAGGTTTGTGGTTTGTTTACAGCTTGAAAATATTGGATTGAATTGCAAAAGGACTGAACTAGAGAACAAGCAGATTGCAGGATTTCTTTACAGCAGCAAATAATATAACTTTAAAGGCTTATTTTGATGGGTTTTTGGTGGCTATTTGGTAGACAAAGTATGCGGGATGCTAGGGTTTTGATATGCCAGTAGAAAGGTTTGATATGGGGTTATAAAAAAGAAGAAAAAGAGGCAAGTTTGTTGCTGTTCAGGGGCTGCACAATCAGTGTGGTGAACAATAATATTGAAAATAATATCATGCTGAAGAAGAAGAAGATATAGTAGAAGACTATAGGCACATAGGCAAATCACTCATTATTCCATTATTCAAGTCTGAAATCTTTGAATGCAATGGAGCATTTTTATATAGACCGACTCTTAACCTATTAGGACTATGACTCCTAATATGACTCGTAATATTACTCATAAACTAAGGCTCAAGATAATCCAATAAGAGACTCCTACTAGTATACAAATTCTAGAAGAATCTAGACTAAACATAATTAAGAAAATGATGTAAAAAGAAAAGAAAATTATGCCAGAATTACAATCTGCCTCTACAAATAAAAATTGCCGTTAACTCATTAACTAGGTACTCAATTTGACCCTAAGACACTTATGATATAAGCTTCAAAAGCATAGGTCTTGCTTCAATCAGATGTCGCATGATGGCCCCACATATGAAAAGCTCTTACGCCACAATAACTAGGAATCAGTCTAAAGACAGCAATTTGACTCTTATTCCATAGTTGCATCATTGTGAAAGTTGCATTTAATCTTTCTAGAATTGGGATAAGAAATCACCTAAAAATTGGTGAAATCTGAAGTCATTGTCATCATTTGACTAATTGCAATAAAGGCTTCACATGCAAATGTTAGATAAAATGAATATGATGCCAATGTGAAGATGTCAGCTTATTAGGAGGTCTTTAGCTGTGCCAACTTGAATATAATGTGTTATTGCCTACTGAATAATGTCAACTACAGTGGACATACATCCAATTATTGTAGTTGTCGTTCTCTGATGTAGAATATGTAATAGATTATATAAACCTTATTGAGGCATCTCTTCTCGGTGGAATTTTTAATCTCGTGATTTCTTTTTCATATAAAATTTATATTTTTATGTTTTCTGATGCTAGGACAAATTGTGTGAATAATGTAGGGTTGGTCTTGTTGAAGTACTTCTCGGCCTTCTTGATTGGAGGGCTGGGGGAAGGAATGGACTTTGCTCTCAGATGAAGTGGAATGAATCTGAAGCATCTATTGGCAGGGTGCTTGCAATTGAGGTTAGAACATTTACTATTTTGATATTGTTTTATTGAGTTTTGTTGATGCTATTCTAAAGTGTTGAGCAAATGTCTATATTCTAGTGTA
>NC_081551.1:18146522-18151485 GCF_901000735.1 Corylus avellana | reverse complement strand
GTAACTTCCATTGTCTAGGTTCATTAATCAATCCATAGGTTTACTTCTAGTTTCAATTGTGGCGTGATCTATGCCTTGCAGATCCAAATGAATGTCAAAACTCTTTTATTTGCACCAAGAGAAATGCTAAAATATGCCCAGGCAGACACAATTGAACAGTCATGTGTGTGAAATGCATATTAATTGTGTTAGAATATTATTTATATGATTTAAACAATCATTTCCTATAAGCTTAAGTTTTTAGGATAAGTGATGATTTAACATGGTATTAGAACAAAGTTCTTGAGTTTGAACCTTGTTGCAGTCATTCTCCTTCCATTTCAATTAAATATTCTACATGTTGAGTCTCGCTTATTAAGAAAGAGTTTGAACCCACATGTGAGGGGAGTATTAAAATAATAATTAAATGATGAAAACAATCATTTTTTATTAGCTTAAGCTTTTGGGATAAGTAGTGATTTTATAATACTTATAATTGTATTTATAGATTGTACGAGAGTTTTATTCTTATTTATATAAGTAAGACATTTGTTTTCCGAAATTGCATCCTGCTTTTTTTATTTATAATTAATCAAAATATCATTAAAAGCATAAGGCGTCTCAGGTGTACAAGAAGTATACAAGAGAAAACACTTTAGCTAACTAGAAGGAGAAAAAAGAACAAGAAAATCATGATAACTGAACTCAAATAAATGCAGTTATCTAAAGAAAAGAGTATAGAAGAAAAATGACTCAAGCTCCTCCAACTTTCTCTCGTGGTCCTCAAAATTTCTATAATTCATTTCCCTTGAAAGGCACCACAAGTGGCAAAGAGGCACCATCTTCCATACTACACTCCAAGTTCTACAAGCAATCTACCAACAAGCAAGCAAGTCGACTACTCGAACCTAAGACAACCTAAAGTGCTTGAAAAAAAATTCCATAAGGCGCAAGAAACCTCAAAATGGGGAAGAATATGGTCCACAGACTCCCCATTACTCTTACACATACAGAACCTGTCAATAACAATGACATGCTGCTTCTTGATTGTTCATGGTAGGGAGCTTTCTTAGGGCCCCCACCAAGCAAAGAAAGCCACCCTCCAAAGAGCTTTAGCCCGCCAAATACTCTTCGAAGGAAAATGAGAGCCATCAATACGAACCAAAACAATGTAGAAAGATTTAACATTGAACCTTTTTTAGGAGGGGGTCCACCAAAGCTTGTCTTCACCAAGCTAAAGAACGAGACAAAGAAATCCACCTCCCAGTCATGAGCTACTTTAGCGGAGCTAACATTTAACTTATTAGATCCACTAGAAAGCTTCCAGGTTCCGAACCTACAAATCTTCCTCAGAGATCGGAGAGCAAACTTAGGACCAACTTACCAAGTGAAATTTGAACTCTTTGCCAAACCTCCCCCACAAGAAATCTCATTGAAGCTTCTCTATTCAGTTAGTTTGCAACACCCATAGGGAGAGGGAAAAGGGTCATGAATTACATAGGCTAATTGGAAATGGTGCTCTTGATAAGGGTAATCCTGCTCCCTTAGGCAGGTACATCCTTTCCAACTAGCCAACCACTGCTCAATCATTTAAATAACACCATTCCAAATCGACTTGGCCCTAAAGGAGGCCACCAAAGTGAGACCAAGATGCTTCATAGGCAAAGAAGAAACCCACTGCTAGAATGCTAGCCAACCCATACACATTCTCAACATTACCCATTAGAACCAATTCCAATTTAGTCAAATTAATCTTCAATCCGGAGATAGCTTCGAAGCATAAAAATAAAGCACTCAAATAGCAGAGGTGGTCAGGCTTGGCCCCCATAGAAAACCAAATTGTTATCTGCAAACAAGAAGTTTGAGATGTTAACCTTCCCAGGCCTCATAAAAAATCCTGAAAGAAAACCCCCATCATCAGTTGTAGAAGTCATTCTACTTTAAGTCTCCATAACAATAACAAAGAGAAAAGGCGAAAAATGATCTCACTGTCTCAAACCATAGGATATATCAAAGAAACTAAACGGAGTGCCATTCACCAAAATGGAGAAGTGCACCGAAGAAATACAATGCGTTATCCAAGAACGCCATTTCTCCCCAAAACCACACCTCCTCAAGAAGTAAAGTAAGAATTCTCAATTGACACGATTGTAGGCCTTCTCAATATCCAACTTACAGATCTGATCCTACTTTCTAGAGATTCATTTGCAATGAGCACATAATCAAGGATTTGGCTACCTCTGACAAAAGCGTTTTGGGGCTTCGGAATAAGCTTCCCGACAACCCTTTTCAACCTATTGGCAGGGACTAGCAATAATCTTGTAAACTCAAAATACTAATAGGGCGAAAGTCCCTAAGATCAATGGCCCCAAATTTCTTTGGAATGAGGGAAATGAAGGTGGCATTGAGACTTTTCTGGAACTTGCTACTAGTATGAAAATCGTGAAACGTCCCATAATGTCTGTCTTGATCACCTCTCAACTTACTTAGAAGAACGCCACAGAAAAACCATTAAGGTCTAGCGCCTTCTCACTATTCATACCATTTACCAACCTCACCGACTCGAATGGTCTCTCTAACCAAGAAGCCTCCACATCATTGGAATCAAAATTGAGGTCATCCAGCTTGGGGCGCCAACTAAATTGTTATGAAAAAAGACTATCATAGAATTGCACAATGTGATCTTTGATTGCCGGTTGATCATAAAATACTGAGCTATTGATTGACAACGTCTCGATGTAGTTGTTCCTCCTATTCAAATTAGCCACCTAATGGAAAAACTTCGTACATTTGTCACCCTCTTTTAACCAAAGAACCCTTGACTTTTGCCTCCAACTTATCTCCTACTTTAAATTAGCTTTCTCCAATTCCTCAATGACATATATCTTCCATAGTGTCTCTTCATCATCTAATTCTTCCTCTAAACCATCAAGAACACGCAACATCTCCAAAAGAGATTTTTTTTTTTTTGAGATACCTCGTTGCCAAACACATGCTAATTCCAGGTTCTTAAATCAACTTTCAAGGCCTTAAGTTTACAAGCTAGAATAAGGCTAGGGAGGCCTAGAAACTAATAAGATGACCACCACTGCCTCACCTTGTTCACAAAACCATCTACCTTTTGCCCCCTTGAATACTACCACAATCAAGAAGAATGCAGAAGTGTTTTGGCGGACCAAGGCTCCCTCCAAAGTGGCTTTCTTCGCCTGGTTGGTGGCTTTGGGGAAGATTCTTACTATGGATAATCTCAAGAAAAGACAACTTATTGTGGTTAATCGGCGTTGTCTATGTAAATTGAATGGGGAATCCGTTGATCATCTCCTCCATTGCGAGGACGCTAGTGCCTTAAGGAACGCCATCTTTAGTCGCTTTGGACTCTCATGTGTCATGCCTAACAATGTGGCGGACTTGTTGGCCTGCAAGTGATCGGGGGGTAATTCTCGGAGTGCGGCTGTCTAGAAGATGGTGCCTCTCTGCCTTATGTGGAGCTTATGGAGGGAAAGAAATGATAGGAACTTCGGTAATCTTGAGAGGGCATTAGAGGAGCTCAAGTCTTATTTCTTTTTTGCCCTCTTTACTTGGACAACTGCTTATCTAGCTCTATTAGTTATTAGCTTTTCAGATTCCCTTGTTCTTTTTTCTCTTTCGTATTAGGTGTTCTCTTGTGTACTATGATTGCGCCCCCTTTGCGATTTTGATATATACTACATTACTTATCAAAAAAAAAAAAAGAATGTAGAAGTGGTCTAAACATAACCAATGCAACCTTTTCTGAGATAGTTCAGGGAACCTGGCTTCCCATTCCGAAAAGACCAGAAACCTATCGATGCTAGACCGAGAAGGAGTCTTCCGACTGTTAGACCACATAAAAGTCCCACCTACAAGGGGGAGGTCCATGAGGCCCTGCTCAAAGATAAAATCAGAAAAATCCATCTTAGTGGGACTAAAATGGCCTTCACCTGACATGTCACTAGGAAAACGGGTGATGTTAAAGTCTCCAATGCACCACAACAGATTCCACCAAGCAAGCCGGTCAATTCCTCCTATAACAATCTTCTGTCACCATATATGTTGGGCCTATAAACCCCCGTAAAAGCCCAAGAGAACCCATCTTCGATGTTTTTGAACGAGCAAGCAACATAAAATTTTCCCACATACTCTTTGATCTTCTCCACAACCCTCCTATCCCACATGAGAAAAATACAACCAGAGTCCCCTCTAGAGGCTGAGTAGCACCAATCCACATGATGATATCCCCACAGACTATGCACACCATTGTTGGAAATGAGCTCCAATTTGGATTCTTGCAAACAAATGATGTTTGCCTTCCTCGTTGACCCTCTTACGTTCCATGAAAGCAGCTTGGGCTTCATAAATAACCATCGACAGCCCTCCCCTTGACTCTACCAAATCTCACACTACTGCTCTTTGCTTCATAATTAATGGAGCAAGAGAGCCTTCTTAATTCCCTACTACCTTTAAAACCCACTTCCGAGCAAGAGGTCGACGCCTTATTGGCGGTGTTGACGTCTATAGTGGCCCACCTGGAGCTTTAGATTCAATTTTAACCTTAATGAATTTAGAACCCATTAATAAACTTTATTATTTCCTTTTTTTTTTATTAACATTATTACAAAAAAAGGGTTAAATTATATGTGTAGTCAAGTATAGTTGAGGGAGAATATGGAGAACAAGCATTGATCATATTTTCCTTTATTGGAAGTCTTTTACCAGAAATGAGAGAATTAGTAAAACTATGGCAATTTTGCTATATTGTTTGTTAATGTGGTTTAAATCTAAGAAAATTAATTTATTTCTCCAAAGCTGTGAACTGGTGACCAAATGTTCGGAATGATAGTTTTTTAGGCTCGCTGATGTAACTGGTGCTCATTGTGGGCTTGTCATTTGAAAGTTGGGGTCTTAGAATTAGATATTATGGTTTAGGTTTGTGGTTTGTTTACAGCTTGAAAATATTGGATTGAAT
>NC_081551.1:18146123-18146502 GCF_901000735.1 Corylus avellana | reverse complement strand
CTTCTAGATTACCTAGGACTTCATAAACCTTTACTGTTATATGCATGTAAAAAAGTTTGGTTGCCTCCTTAATATAGAAAAGTAGTTGGGTTGCATACCAAGTCATTGGTGAGATATTCTTACTGCTGGCTATTCTTAGACACAAATTACATTATATTGGTTTTGCTGTCGTTGTCCCATTCTTCTGAAACATAATGTGAAAGGGCATCCTCTTCTATTATGTTATTTGGAAAACGTTCTCTATTTTTCACATTACGTTCACTTATATGTTATTTTGTTAGGAATTTACAACTTGTTCCACACATTGGCTATCATATCTCATCCTCACAAAGATTAGAATTGTGAGTCATGTTGTTAATTTCCTCTAAATTAGAGGGAG
>NC_081551.1:18090679-18146103 GCF_901000735.1 Corylus avellana | reverse complement strand
GGTTGTGGGGTTAAATTGATGCAGTTTATTAAGGCTAAAATTTCACGCCATCTTGCTTGAATGTGCTTATCCAGGTTTTGCATGCATTTGCGACCGAAGGGGCCCACTGTACTAAAGTGCGTGACATATTGAATGCTTCTAATGTAAGTCTTAGCAAACTTTTCATTTTTTTCCGACTCTTAATGTTTTGGTAGTTTTTTTAACTATATTGTCTGGAGAATGTTCTTGAATTGTTCATCATGAAATTTTGTCATATCCTGATGATCTTATATTTTTATCTTTGCTTAGTAATAAAAAACACACATTTTAGTCATGAGATACTTGTTCATTTTAGTTTCTACTGCATCAGCCTTATAGATTTTTTTCTTCTTCTCTGTTGTTGCCCACAACTGCTGAGTTTCTAGTAGTACTGACTACTGATCACTCTGGTCCTTAATAATTGAAAACTTTTTTTCACTCAGATCAAAACCCATGCCATTATTTGGCATTTAGTAAAAAAAATGTTAGCTATCTCTAGAGAAGCGCAAAGGAATGTTTGATTAGAAGAGAGCGAGGTTAGTTCTAAAATTTAATAAATAGGTTAACTCAATTGCTGGCCATGCCGCCCATCTTGCAGGTTTGGAGTGCTTATAAAGACCAGAAACACGATCTTTTCCTACCTTCAAATGCTCAATCTGCTGCTGCTGGAGTCGCTGGTCTAATTGAAAACTCTTCATCCAGACTTACTTATGCCCTTACAGCTCCCCCACCACATTCTGGTCCTTCAAGACCTCCTGCTTCAACATCTGACTCAAATGGGAAGCAGGATCATCCTTTTTAGAACAAAAACTGAAGACAACCTTAGTCAAGAAGCATATTGAATGTTATATTTACTCATTGTATAGCATACTGTACAGTTCAATAATTTTATTTTATTATTATTTTTTTTTGGCCTACTGACTATTTCTCAGGGGTACATAATCAGGTAGTGATTGCAATTTTCTAAGAGAAAAGTGGAAGGGGTTAATTTATTTGCTTTGCCATGTAAAGAGGAATTTAATACCTTCTGTAAATTGAGTTTGATCTACTGCCCAATTTTCAATATAGAGGTGAGGTGAGGTGATTGTGTGAAATTCATCAATGCATAATATTTCATTCGCAAGTTACATGTTAATTGTTTTTCCGCATGAATTTGTAATGGGTTGTAAAAGCTGTAGTACCGCAAACATTTTCCTACAGGCAAACCATGCATTAAAAATTGTTACAAATGATCAAATTTGAAGGGGGGTTAATTTTGCGTACACTTGACCTTTCATGGTAATAACCATCAATATATATATATAATTATTGTATCTTGAACGTGTAATATTTTTTGTACAAAATGGTTGAATACTACAATCAATAAAAACCAACAAGCCATAATTTGATGATGTTAATAGCAGAGTAAGAAAATCATCTCCAAAAAGCGAAAATTTGATAGTCAAGGACAATGTGAATCAGGAGACTTTTTAGCATGAATATATTGCCCTAGATCTCAGGTTTCCCTGGTTTGATTAACAAATTGTTTGGAGTACCATAGAAATTTGGTGATCCAACCCTTAAAGGGGCTCTCACTTATCTAAGGAGATAGGTGAACAGCCCAAAACCTATTGGGGAACCATAAAAATTCTTTCACAATTTACTACCAAAATTGCCAACAATCTGGCCAATAAATTGCCAAAGCTTTTGTTATATTAGACCATCTGAAATTTACAGTCCCCCCCTAGCTAGATTTTTCTTGCCAAACAGATGACAATTATTAAGGAAAAGGAAACTAACATTTGGCTCATTAGAAATAAATGTTGGGAATTTTCATGGGAATTGCAAGCTTTAAATTTTTTTGACTGTCATCTTGGGACGTGGAATTCAATTTCTCAAGGCATCCTTAACAAATGAAGTCATCCATTACCTTAAGCCTTCTCCATATCCTTTATACTGCATTGAATGGAGGCTTAAAAATGACTCGGGCTTGAAAGAGACAAGTTACAAGGACAAGGGCAAAAAAGATTCCTAGGTTTTGTGGATAAAGAATATATAAAGTAAATAAATAAAAGACAGTTCTTTTTGGACTACAAGAATAATATAGGACGCTTAAAAAAACAAATTAAGAATATGATTTTGGTTGCAATAATTGCTTGATCACTTTCATTATTATTGTTCTTTGTCTCTGTTATTTCCATCTATTAATTTTGAGCCTCCCACCAAATTCCCTAGACGCAAAGATCTTCGAAGAAGCAGATCCAGATTCCAGCGCTAAGTCAACAACATCTCCAATATCGGCTTCTGTTTCTATTTCATCTAGATCATCATCTACATCTTCTTCTTCTTTTTCTTCTGATTCGAAGGCAAATGCAAGCGGCAATGATGGTACGAAGCTGACGTTATTTGATAGCAGGAACTCAGTGGCGTTGAATGTTGATGGCTTTATAAATTGCATGGATGTTCTTTTGAGGGAGGTGCTCATGAGTACATATGTACTACTTCATGGCTTATGCATGCATGCATGCAGAGACCGTACGTGCACTTAGAAGCTAATTGTAACGAAGATTAATTAATAGTGCTACTTCTGCTTCTTGCTTGTTTGTTTTCTTTCTGATTTCATATAATAACATAAAGTAAAAGATAATAGCAGGAGAAAATAAAACAAATTATTATTTTTTTAATTAACTTCTAATTTGCCAGCGAAAGCATAAGAATAGTGGCAAACCATCAAGCGTTTATAATCAATGACACTGAAATTATTGGCCTAGCAAAAAATTAACAAAGATTTCAGGTGCATTTTTCTTTAGAGATTTTGTTTTGAGTTAGATCCGAACCCAACTCTTTTAAGGGCGTTTATAATTAATTATTCCATTTTCTAGCTGGGTCTTGGAATTTTTCTCATCTAATTTTTTTGTTTTGCTTGCTCCTTTTTGCTTGTGCCTTGTTGTGTAGGCCCCCTTTTAGGCCCTTTTTTTTAGGGGTTGCCTGTAGATTTTTTTTTTTTTTTTTTTCTAGTTAATTAATTTTTTTCTATAAATTTATACTTATCCCAAAAAAAAAAAAAAAAACCCACTTCCAAGAGAAGCTGATTGTAATTTTAATTGGAAACAACAATAACTTTTGGCAATCACACAGTGGCCCTTTACTCATACAAGGCGCAATAGAATCAAACGCGGCCCAAATGGATTAGAATGTTCTTTTAGGGTGTTTTAGATGGGCTGATCACTATCAAAGGAGTGAGTCTTAATTAACAGGTCTGGCATCCCCAAAGGGTAGCTTAATCGGTTGTGGACGACGCCTCATGAAACGGAAGTCACTAGTTCAAATTCCCCATCTCATTTTTCTTATGTGGACATGTTAAAAAAGAAAAAAATTAACAAGTCTAGCTAAAAAATGTTGCCTAATTGATAACGTATAGTCCAACCTGTTGACCTCCAAATTAGGCTCATCAAAATATGTGGGAGACTCGAGTAATGCTACAACTTTTTCTTGCGTCACTCCAAGAATAATGTGGTTCTTAAAATCACTATTGGATTTTGATCAAATGATAATTTTAAAAGTCAACTCAGTTTTTTAGGAACACAGAGTGACACAAGAAAGACTTCTAGAATTATCATAAGACTCTAGTACATAAAAGTTTTAAGCAAACTTCCATGCCGATAAAACCTCTCATGACCTCTTTCATTTGGAACCGACCCTCTCCATTTTACTAAATCATTTTATGGTCTATCAAGATTAGATTTTACGAATCTAATAATCACGTTATTTTAAAAAAATTGAATGATATAACACCATATATAAATCGTTGAATTCAACAAAACAAAATTTTAACTGTTTGTGGTAGGTTTAATGTCTTTTTCCGCCCAGTTAACAACTATAATTTCATTAATTTGGACAAGCACCTAACAATATTGAAGCAATGGTATCATCACCCGATCAGAAAATTGACATATACTAATCTTTCTTATAAACATTAATGATACCGAATTCATATAGTGAATGATATTTGCCAAAACCCCTTATCATCACTAAACTCCAATGTGACTTTGATTTTGATAGCACATGAATTGGGCTCCTACACTCTGGTCCGCCTAGCCACGTGGCCCTACCTTATTGCCTTGCTCTGTCTCCTCATCCTCAATTAACATACATCGTTTTTCGGGTTCGATCCCACTAGACTCTTTTTTATTTATTTTTAGGTACTAGATTTTTTTTTTTTTTTTTTTTTTGAATTGATTTGTTTTGTCTTCAACTTATACAATGTTCTTTGCGTTTGGACAGAAAACTATTAAGAAAAGCTTTTGGTATATTTAATAATGTGTTTTGGGGTGTTTTTTTTTTGTTTGAAAATGTGTTCGGGCGTGAAAACTATTTTTGTATTTTAAAGAATATTTTGTGTTTTAAGTTATTTATTAATGTATTTGTTTTAAAAACAAAAGAATAAAAAAATAAACAAAACAAAGTCAAGTTTGAAAAACTCTTTAAAATAATGAAACGTGGGATCTTTTCACCCACCTGAAAAAAAATATTGTTAGGTCAAGGTGGGCTTACTCAATTATAAATAAGAGAGAGAGAGAGAGAGAGAAAAAGAGAGCTTGTAGCAAAAGGCTTTTATTAATTATTGAAAAGGGAAAAAAAAAATGGCTTTTATTATTAGTAAGAAAGCTCGCAGGATTGTTCAAGGCTATGAAAAAAATTATGATCCATGTCTAGTCTAGTTGCTCAAAATCGACGGTACTCGTTTTGAAGTGTTAAATTACCACTTATTATAAAAGTTTAGGCTGATAATAATAAATAAATTTAATCATTTAATTAAGGGTAAATGTATAATAAATCTCTGAGTCAACCCTCCAAAATTTAAATCTCCCTACATTTTTTTTTTTTTCCGAAAATTTAGTCCCTCGGTCAATTGAAATGACAATAAAATCTCTGCTGTTAAAATTTTTTAACAGATGTTAGGGTAACTGAAAATGTACAGTTTTACCCGATTAAAATATTAATTTTTTGTTAATTTAATTTAAAAATTAAATCTAAAAATTAAAAAATATATATTATTAATAAATTTTTTATTTTTAAATTTTTAGATTTAATTTTTTAAATTAAATTAATAAAAATTTATATATTTTAATCTGGTAAAACGATGCGTTTTGAGTTGCCCTAACGTCTGTTAAAAAATTTAAATGGCAGGGATTTTATTGTCATTTCAAGTGACCTAGGGACTAAATTTTCGAGAAAAAAAAAACTTAGGGAGATTAAAATTTTGGAGGGTTGACTCAGGGGTTTATTATACATTTACCCTTTAATTAAATCAAATACTAAACATTAAGTGCAGGTGGAATCAATTTCAAAACCATTTTGAGCTATACCAATCTATAGCATACGTGGAGCAAAAAAGGATAAGCTCCAATTGAATCAATTTTGTTAGCTAGAATATAAATTAAATGATTAAATTTTTTTATTTCTATCAGTTTAACTTTTTTGGACAAGTACTGATTTAGCATAGTATTATAACAAAAGTCCCAAATTTGAATCATGTCTCATTCATTCACCTTTGATTTGACAACTTAGAACGGAAACAAGCTATGCTACCTTTGGCCTTTGCTTTCGGATATTTTAAAGATATCTTAAATCTAAGTCTTTTTCAGATAATCTTGCGAACCAATATATGTAGCTTTTGAGTATATAAAGTCAATACATCATCATAATTAACATCCAAACAGTTATTAGCTATCAACCAGCGTAACCTATAAGACCCCCCTCTCAATCTCATGAGTAATGCATGTCAATATCAAGCATGGCAATTAGTATTGGCAAGCTCTCTCTACTTGACTTTTCTTGTACGTAAATTAAGTAAGCCTATAAATGAAATTTATGAGAAGTAGATGAGAAGCTAGCTTATATTGATGGCTAATCTGAAATTAACTTAATACCGTTAGGTGCACGAGGTTGTCAAATTTCACTTAATTACTTGAGTGGAATTTTGCATACGATGATTGTCAAATTGTCAGCTCTTTTAAGAGCATAGATTTTGATTTGATGCCCTTCATAATTCACGTATTTTGGTTTCCAACACATCTTATCTTATAATTGTCACTTGTCGGTCCATCTGTCGCTTCATGCCTTAGGTAGGCATAATTAAGTGATTCCAATTAATGCCACATGATTCAACATGGGTAACAGGATTTGTTTTTCTGTTATATCTGCTGTTTTAACTGCCAAGCTGTTAGTTTCTAGGTTGGTTGATTCCGTGTTCAAAATACTTTAAATACTTTGGTGTAGTATGATTTAATTAATTAGACAAAAGTATGCTTACGATTTATCATTTAGCTCAAATTTGTGTTCTCTGTTTGAATTAAGAATTTACCAGTTCGAATTAACCTGTTAAAGAAGCAATCTCAAGTTGGACAAAACATGTTGTCCCAAGCTTCGTCCCGAGTCAAATTGAACTGATAGTGTTCCAGAGGTACCAATAAGAGGCAAAACTAGCATTTGGAGTTTGAGGGGTAAAACTAAAAAATAAAAAATTTAGAGAAGTAAAATTCTAATTTGAAAAGGATTATAACATCATTTAAATAATAATAATAAATCTACACTCATAGGTGGCTTTTAACTCTACCATTAGATTTGGGATGGTATTTTATTATATTTTTATCATCCCAAATCCAATGGATAAAAATATAATAAAATACCATTCAAAATCCAATAGTAGAGTTAAAAGCTACCTATGAGTATGGAGAAATGGGTGTAAGGAAGTGGAAGTATATACAGCGTTAGTCCTTCCGGTACATGTGTGTCCTTCCATTTGTCATTACAAGTTAATTCGAACTATGATTGTTTTGAAGATAGTTCAAGTTTGGAAGTGTTGGTCATTCCAATTAAGTTAGTTTGAACTAGACCTATTTCAGAGAACTCCAAGTTTGCTAGAGTTCCAAGTGTTGCAAGAGAAATCTCATATAGAAGAATTATCTAGAGGTTTTGCAGCTACTGCAGTAGAAACAAACGGATTATTTTGTTTAGTACAAGTATGGTGTTCATTAGAAAGGTTTTGTAAGTGTGTCCTACTTGTAATTGGATAGTTTCTTGGGTTTGGCTATCTTTGAATAGTTTAACTTTTAAGGAATTCTTCAAAAGTTTTCACTTCATCACTAAATTATTTGTGTTGATTAATTTACTGTTTATATAATATTTGGTAATCATTTGTGTGGTTAATAATTTTTAAATTTTGCGTTATCTTTTGAACACCTATGTAAGTTTGCAACTCCCCTTCTAATTCTTAGCTAGAGACTTTTAGGCTATATTTTCATAAGCAATGAATGGGGGTAAATTATTTCTGCCTGCACAGCCAAGTTAAATTCTACATATGTTAACTTTTTTTGTTTTTTTCTAAGCCAATAAGGACAGGGGAACATATTCTCTTTATCATGTGAGGTGTTTATATAGATCTAATATATTTGTGTTTTCCACATTTTTGAATTATTTCATTGTGCTTCAATTCTTTCAACTGAGCTAGTATCAGATTATGGATTATTATTTGTAGAAATTGGTGATCCAGTTTGACTATGGGAAACAAGTGCACAAGGCCTAAAGAGGGGTTATGCTATTGCTTGTTATATCGTGTCACTTAGATTACTGACATTCAATTATTATCGGAAGATTGATAAAAATGTGTTCAGGGAAGTGTGGGCCACAAAATTAATTTGTGTTAGACCTTAAGCCACTCTCTCAACCAACAACTTACACTCAGGAAATCACTCCTTAATTAAAAGATAATGAAGTCGGTCCATTTAGATGTACGCTTATTTTCTAGGCAAATGCTTTTTCTTCTTCAAACTCCTTTCCTTCTCCATAGTCAAATATGACTTAAGTATCGGTGTGACCCCTCGCTGGACTCCCGAAAGGACAATATGAGCTGGTTTTTTGTTTTTTGTTTTTTCTTGTTGTCTTGCATGTGCTCTTGATTAAGGGCTAGCTTGACGTGCAATTAATCAAATGGTTCTTTGAAGTTTTAGACTTCAAAGGTATATATGAAATTATATATTTAGGTATATATGAACTGATAGTGTCCTAGAGGTACCAATAAGAGGCAAAACTAGCATTTGGAGTTTGAGGGCGAAAACTAAAAAATAAAAAATTTAGAGAAGTAAAATTCTAATTTGAAAAGGATTATAACAACATTTAAAAAAAAAAAATATACATGGTGGCTTGGGGGGACTTCAAGCCACCATGTGGTTCCGCCTATGGTACCGATGCTCACCATTCCAAGTGTCGCTCTAAGTTGGCTTGAACTTAAGACTTTGAAGTATGGCAAAAGCTGGCGTCCTAGGTACCGTATCATGAGTGGTTCAAACTAAAGAGTTTGAAGTATGGCAAAAGCTTGCATCATTCCAAGGGTTGTTTGAACTTGATCAGTTGAGAAGTACTTAATGACCTTCCAGTATGAGTAATGCTACATATACTCCAACTTCTTTACACTTACTTCTCTACATTCATAAGTGACTTTTAAAACCGCAATTAGATTAAAATATAATAAAATTTCATCATAAATCTAATGATGGTGTTAAAAGCCACCTATAGGTATGAAGAAGTGAGTGTAAAGAAGTGAAAGTATATATAGCATTACTCATTCCCGTACATGTCCTTCCATTTGTCATTACAAGTTCGAATTATGACTGTTTTGAAGAGATAGTTCAAGTCAGGAAGTGTTGGTTGTTCCAAGTTAGTTTGAACTAGACCTATTTCCGATAACTCCAAGTTTGCTAGAGTTCCAAGTGTTGTAAGTGAAATCTCGTATAGAAAAATTATCTAGAGGTTTTGCAACTACTACGGTAGAAACAAACGGATCATTTGTTTACGATAGGTATGGTGTTCATTAGAAAGGTTTTGTAAGTATGTCCTATTTGTAATTGGATTCTTTTATATTGGATGGTTTCTTATGTTTGGCTATCTTCGAATAGTTTAGCTTAAAGAATTCTTCAGAAGTTTTTACTTCGTCACTAAATTGATTGATTTACTGTTTACATAATATTTGGTAATCATTTGTGTAGTTAATAATTTTTAAATCCCGCGTTACCTTTTGAACACCTATGCAACTCCCCTTCTAGTTGGTAGTTGGAGTCTTTTAGGCTATATTTTCATAGCAATGAAAGGGGGTAAATTATTTCTTCCTGCACAACCAAGTTAAATAAGGAAAGTGGTTGTATTGATCAGAAAAAAAAAAAGAAAAAAAAAATGGCACTTGATTCAACAATTTGAGATGTAGTGCTAGCGCTAGCTATACATTACTAAATTCATACAACCAAAAATTTCCCAACATATTCTCTTTATCATGTGAGGTGTTTGTATAGATCTAATATATTAGTGTTTTCCACAACCATTTTTGAATTATTTCAATGTGCTTCAATTCTTTCACCTAAACTTTTATCAGATTATGGATTATTATTTGTAGAAATTGGTGATCCAGTTTGATTATGGGAAACAAGTGCACAAGGCCTAAAGAGGGGTTATGCGTGCTATTGCTTGTTATATCTTGTCACTTAGATTACCGACATTCAGTTATTATTGGACGATTGACTAAAGTGTGTTCAGGGAAGTGTGGGTCACAAAATTAATTTGTGTTAGATCTTAAGCCACTCTCTCAACCAACAACGTACACTCAGAAAATCACTCCTTAATAATTAAAAGATAATGAAGTCGATCGGTCCATTTAGCTAGAGGTACGCTTATTTTCTAGGTAAATACTTTTTTTTCTTCAAACTACTTTCCTTTTCCATAGTCAATTATGACTTAAATATCGGTGTGACCCTTCATTGGACTCCCAGAAGGATAATTTGAGCTTGTTTTTGTTTTTTCTTGTTGTCTTGCATGTGCTCTTGATTAAGGGCTAGCTTGACGTGCAATTAATCAAATGGTTCTTTGAAGTTTCAAACTTCAAAGGTATATGAAATTATATATTTAGATACCCAAACTCATGCCCACTACTTTCTCTTATGCGTGCTTTAAAGAACTTAGGGTTTCCATTAAAAGAAAACACCACTAACAGTTCGTGGACCAAATGATCAGATCTTCGTCTGTAAATAAATGTTTTCAGGTAAAGTCATGACTCATGAATTCAATCTAGCTAGCTCCCATAACACATCCATTATTGCCAACATGCATATGCGTGAATAAAATTCACTTTATTTTACTTTTTTTCTGACGGGGACGTATGAATTGATTGGATAGTACTGCAAAAAGCCCATGCATTATTATTATTATTATTATTATTATTATTATTAGTAGTAGTAGTAGGTAAATATTTAAGGGATTTTGAATTATAATATGATCAGATCTTGTATTAAATGAAGGATATATACGTACCGTGTATTATTATTCAATTATATATATATATATATATTATACAGTGTGGTCTCAATGAATTAAAAGCCACCCCATATAGATATATATAAATATAAATAGAATTGGCTCGATCCCTTGGTTAAAATCTAAAGATGTCGGCACAAAAACATAATTTGAAGGTGGGAAAAGGGGCACGACAAGAAGTGATAAGCACCTTTTGGCTGTAGTTCAACAAACTCAAACCTACCCACATTAACCCTTGCACACGGATTTAAGAGATGAGATATATATGATTAATTGGATTTGTGTATCAAAGTGAAAGCGAAAGAATGATTCAATGAGAAGTCAAATTAGCTGGGGTTGACGTATAACTTGGGCATCCATGCACCACATGGTCTACACGACTATGATCCCCTCTACCTTTGGAATTAATGCAACCATCATTGGTCATCATCAATATCATCATTTCAACTTTGAAGAAACCATTGTGAATCCGTTGGGGAGACCATCTCTTCTCTCTCAATTTTTTTTTTTTAAAAAAAATCAAAATGTTAAAGTGAAGAGATGGTGGGGAGATGGTTTGTAGAATCCATTGTAGCATTCCTCTGAATCAATTGGGTGACTTGTTTGTTTGAATTGCATTTCTTTATAGTGAAAAAGTTGTTACGTTTAAATTAATGCCATCCACTCTGATGTGATTCTAAATCATTGATTGATGAGTCAAGATCCTTAATTATGATTGAATAACTCACTGTTCTAAGGTCACTTGCAGGTAACGAATGGATGGTTCAGTCACTTTATGATTAAATTTTAAGTTAAAATTATATATATATATATATATATATATATATATATATATATTCTTTGTCCAACTTTTATCTCTTTATGGTTGCTATGGCAGGGATTAATAGCCTTTGGAATTTTATTTTTTTAAACAAAGGCTACTACACCTTCCGATAATGGGATAAAGATATGGTATATGGCATTTTTCACTTACTTCTACATCTACTGTAAATACTTAATAAATAAAATAATATCAACACGAATATAGAGAAAATCCCTATATTCTAACAAGAATCTTTTAAACTTTCACTTGAGATATATGATAAAGTCTAAAGATTTCATTTATTCTCGTAAAGAGAGTGTTATATATCACACGTTTATTTCACGTTTATCACACTATACTAACATGATAGAGTTTAGTAATCTTTAAATTAGTCACTATTAAAAAAAAAAAAAAAGCCTCAATGGCTACTAAACCCTACCATATATGTCAACATATGTATCCATCAACCTTTTGATTTTGATTTTTAAATAAAGACTGATCTGAGAGTTGATGGACACTAACACATAATCCTAATAAAATGAAGAGTAGGACGATAATATAATATATAAGATTGTTCTCATTCATAGTTCCACCGTACCAAAAATTGTCTCATATATTTTGAAATTGATGTTTATGATTTGGGTGAGATCAATACTCCTGCCATCTCATACAAATTTTTTTTATTTTTTTATTTTTTTTTTTATTATCATCTGGGGGGAACACTGATATCTCTTCATGCATGCATCATAACCCATCCCAGCTAAGGCTATGTGTCCCTAACCCGGTCTCGCTGCCATACGTGCCCCGTTTTAAGCGATGGCTCTCATCTTCATCTTCCCTTCAATTCGCACGATTTGGATTCTTTTATACCAACTTCAGTTTCCTTATAAAACTTGATTAAACAAGTGCCTTTAGGTATCACCAACTTCGACCACGACACTAATTTCTAGTAATTTATGTAAACTCCGAATAACAATAAAAGCTTCTGGTCTCTGGGGAATCCACGTAGGCTGCATTGCATGAGCCTTATCCGGTTGATGATGTCGATCTGTCTGTTTATCCATTGTCCTCGGTCGGTTAATTTCATTTTACAATTCCTTTAATTATTTACACCGTTTTGTTTTGATGTGTACGTTGCTGAGCATACTGAAAAGTATATATATATTTAAAATGAAGATGATGACAGTCGATGGTGAGAACTGGAAATAGCAATTTCCAGTTCCTGACGCCATGAAACTCCCAACTGAAAACAGAAAACGCACGGGTGAAGCATGCAGAACTGAAGTGAAAGATGTCAATCAGATATGGCCCCAAATAGTTTGCTAATTTTGACGAATCGGGGAATGGGGACAAAACACAGAATGAGGCTCAACAGTGGCGCCCGTACGTGGGACCCGACCACCAGTGACTGCAGCTCCGCTGTCTTGCAGGCGTACGTACTAGGACTAAAAATGTCCGGAAAATTCTGCAATGTGCAGGATGTTGGTTTGAGAATTGGCGATCACCATTTTGGGAATCAGTTAGTTAGTTAGTTTGTTTGTTTGTTTTGTATTTTTTTTTTTCATTTTGAGCTTTAGCTAGCTACTAGCTAGGCCCAGATTCCAGTAATTTGTGTCGAGAGTTTTGAAAACTCAATCCGAGAGTTTGATTTATTGGACTGCAAATTCATTCCATTTTAAAATTTACAAATTCCTCTTATCGGTTCAATACATAAATGCGCACCAAAAAAAAAAAAAAAAACTGTTTGATAATAGTTTGAAGAGGATTTTTTAAATTTTAGTGTGAAAAAAATAATGCAATATGAAGGTGAAACTACATTTTTATTATTGGATATTAAAAAAAAAAAATAGTTTCACATTTCTAAAAATCCTAGAACCGGCAATTTTTGATACAATTTGCAAACTAAACACGAAATTAAAGGATTATGGTTGATGAGTCTGACGGGTTTAATTAAATGGGTTGAGTTAGGGTTGACAGACATAGTTTTATACCTATGCTTCGACATGACCCAAACTCGACATAATAGCAAGCAATTTTTGACATAACCCGTGAATTCGACACTGAACCCAATACAAAACTAGAATGTTAGAGTTGAGAGATTTGACTCATTTAATTAAATAGTCGGGTTAGAGTTGACCTATATAGTCTTAGGGTCTGTTTGACTTTACGATTTTAAAATGTGCGATTTGAAAACATGATTATTAAAAACGTAGTTAAGCATTTTGCAAAATCACAATTTAGCTTTTAAAATTAAGCATTTTAAAAAAAGCACCTATTTACCTACGATTTGAAAAGGCAAATTTGTTGCATTTCCAAATCACAATTTTTTAAAAACTCAATTCCAAACAATTCATTTTTTATGATTTTGTTTAAAATCGCAATACCAAACGCATCTTTATACACATGCTTTGATATGATCCGAACTTTACACGTGAATACAAAGTGCCACCTCAATCCCATCGCAGCCCATAAACATGGTCAATATATAGCCCAAGACCACCCAACACCCAGCCCGCAAAAGTTAGCTCAAAAGATGAGATTTTCCCTCACACTTATAAACTGATCATTAACTCATTCCACAACCGATGTAGGATAATCCTAACAATATCTCACTCACACATCGGGCCTTGGGTCGGAGCAAAAATAACCTATTTTTCCCATGTACTTTTGAACCAAGACTTGTTGGTTGAACCTAGACTCCGATACTAGTTTTGGTTGGTCTTGAGCCTCTCTCAACCCCAAAAACTAGCTCAAAATGCGAGGTTTTTTCTCACACTTATAAACTGACCACCAGCCCATTCCACAATCGATGTAGGATAACCCCAACAGTTCAACTATAAATAATGTCTTTTTTGTATTTACTAAAAGCAAGAATTAGTGAATTACAACTTCAAGGTGTAAAACGCTCATTACCTCAAATGCGGATAGCAAATAATATTTGCATTTATTATCCACATTAACCTCGCGGATGTTGATAGTAATCACATGATGCGGATAATAGTTTTGTTCCCTAAATTTAGAAGAAATTATAGGGAAGCTGCTGCTAAACTTTAGGGGTGGCAATTCGTGTTCGGTGGAGGATTTGGGTCGTGTCAAAGCATGTGTATACACTATATAGATTAACCATAACTTAACTTATTTAAATTAAACGGGTCAAGTCCTTCAACCCTAGCCCTCTAATTTTGTATTGAATTCATGTCGAATTCACGAATCGTGTAAAAAATTGCATGTTACTATGTCTTATGTTGGGTTCATGTCGTATTGAAGCATGAATATAATAATATATAAGTCAATCCTAACTAGGGCTATTAAGTGAGCGAAGCGTCTCGCGAGCAAGCTCGGGCTTGGCTCGTGCTCGACTCGAATATTAAATGAAGCGTTTCGTGAACACGAATCCTGACTCGAATATTAAATGAAGCTAGTTCGGCTTGACTCGGCTAAGCTCGTGAGCAGCTCGTATAAGGCTTGAATTGGTAGTTATTCACATAATTCCTCATATTAGTATTAAAATTTGATTTTTTTTTTTTTTTTCTAATAGCATCATTTTATTATAAAATGATGCATATCATTTCTCTTCGAAACCAAGTGCTTTGTTGTATTGACTCGAACTCCATACTTCGCTAGCCAGACTAAGCAAATGCTCATATGCAAGCTGGTTTCTTGAGCCGTTTAAGAGTACTTGAAGTTTAAATTTATAATAAAAAAATAAATTAAAGTAAATATAAGAGCCAGCTCGTGAATTGGCTCGGCTCGGCTCGATTTATTATAAGTTCGAGCTCGATTTTTTTTGGCTCGTCCTTAAGCTCGGCTAGAGCTCGAGTTCAAGTAAAATTTAAACAAGCCGAGCCCAAACAAGGAAAGCTCGCTCAAGCTTGGCTCGTTTACACCCCTAATCCTAACCTAACCTGTTTAGTTAAATACATCAGACTTTTCAATTTTAATTATTTAATTTCACCTTAAAGTTACCAATAATGTAAAAAGCTCGCTTAAGTTCGGCTAATTTACACTCCTAATCCTAACGTAACCTGTTTAATTAAATACATCAGACTTTTCAATTTTAATTATTTAATTTCACCTTAAAGTTACCAATAATGTAAAAAATTATTAGTCCCACTCGTAGTGGAACAAGATCCTCTCCAGTCCATTATGAAGTGAAGAATATCTAGTTTATGGAGAGGATCCTGTTCTCACTCGTAGTACCCTTACTTTTACGCTGTAAAGCTTAGTAATTAAATCCAAACACGTGGTGGCTCTACGTTTCCAACCCCTAACTAGCCCTGCGTACGATAGTGATTCACGGGCCCACAAAAGGGTTGGCAGCAGTAAGCGTATTAAAAGCCTAACGGTTCTTCTTCCAACTGTCTCATTTATTACAATCTTGTCCTTCAGACCTTTCAATAACAACGATATTGCCATCCCCATCCATCCTCATGACCGGCTGCTGAAACGACACGAAACACATGCTTCCTCGAAGGGAAGTAAAAAGACTGAACGGTCAAATGCCAGACCGCCCACACGGTCACACCCATACAAGACAAACTTTTAGTTTACCAACCTACCCTCAAGGAAGTGTTTGAACCTCTTTTTTCTTCTTTTTACGTGAACCTTGGAATATCCTTGCCTAAACTGATAATAAAAACAATAATAATTATATATATATATATATATATATATATATATATTCAAATTAAATTTAATATTTGGGTTTTCAATTTCAATAATAAAGTTTTTAAAGTTTGTCCAAGTTTAAAACAGGTCTCTATAACTTTACAATTAATTTTTGTATGCCACATATATCTCATTTGACACTTCAACATCCATTTCAATATCCCAATGCAGTGTCGTATCAGCAAAACTAAAGTATTTTGTTATTGTGAATTTGCTCTTTTAGTTTTCATATGTTATGTTTGTCTAAGTTTTACGTGTCAAATTTTTTTTTTTCTATGAATGACTTAGTACTTGGCAGATAACAAATTATTAACTTTGACAGTAAAGTGGCATATTGACCCATTTTAAACTTAGGCAAAACCTAAAGATTATATTTTGAAAATTAAAAACTAAAATAATAAATTTAAATAATATAAAAACCTATGGTACTTTTTTCCTAGTATAATTATATAATCTAGATTTTATACATATCTTCTTGCCGTACTTAATTTTTTGCTTTTCATGATGATTGGAATATATTTTGAGAAGAGATGATTATCCACATTTTAAAGCCATTGTTGGTAATGAACCATAAAACATTAAAAAAATCTCTTTAAATACGTTTGTGTAATTAAAATTTGTAATTGATACCTACAAGCGACTTCCATGAACCCAACTGTATGACTTTCATATTTTGAAATCGTATTATTATTATTATTTTTTTTTTATTGTTGATAGTCTTGAATATATATAATTATTAGATACAATTGCGTAATTACCTTAATAATCATTGGATACGATTGCGTAATTAACTTTTAACAATATTCATTACTAAAATATATTGTGCCTATAGTGAGTTCTTTGTGTTTTTTTTATTTTTTTTTTTGACATGTCTGCACAAGAGGGAGGAGGGGGATTCGAACTAGTGACCTCCGCTTCATAAGACGTTGTCTCAACCAATTGAGTTACCTCTTTGAGATGTGAGTTCATTGTTTTGGTGACTTACTAGTGAAATAAAACATAGAATATAACATTGTTTACTCATGTTAACGTAAACTTGTTTGTACTAAAAGTGACTTTCATTTTTTCTTTCAGCAACTTGTTTCCTGATTTTAGATAAAGAGCGACAATAGGTAAAACTAAATAAATAAAATAATGAAAAATCCCGTATTTTATTTGAGATAAAAAAATAAAAAATAAAAGTTGTATTATAAATAAAGTTGTATTATCAATGTTGGACAAAAATTTTTTACAAACGAAGTTGTTAGGAAAATTCTTCCGATCAAATTCATTTAAACTAATTAATGGCAGTAAAAACTAATTAATAGCAAATAACTTCCAATCAATTGAAAGACGAGGCATTGTTTGGTGAATGAAATTTTGTTAAGGGAAATGGCGAAATGCCAGGTGCTCTCCTAGTGTTTTCCTAGTGTCTTTGTAGTCTTAGGTGAAAATTATTTTATAAAAATCAAGTGAGAGAAATAAGAGCAACTGTCTTTTTTTTGTTTTTTATAAAATAATTTTCATATAGGATTATGAGGACTCGAGAAGAATAGCAGAAAAACACATAGCATTCTCCTTTTGTTAAATAATCTAGTGTTTTTCCATAATTCATAGTGGGCAACTAAAAACCGCTCTCCTTTAAAAGTTGGACTCACTAAAATTTAGGTGGAGGAGGGAAATGTATGTGTTTTAGTTTTTTCAACTATCAAAATTTAATTTGCCCCGAAATGATGCCTTCTTGGGGTTACGATTTTTGGTATGATAATGTACCTACAATACAATAAGCACAAAAATTTTTTTTGTTACTGCAGTTTTTGGCAAGGCCGGAGATCATTTGACGTTCTTACTATTTTGCAAGTAACCTGTTACCGATCAGGCCATACCAAAAATTGCACTAACAGTTTTAAAACAAGAAAGGCCATAGCTCCCCAACCCCGTTCCGTCCCTAATTTTACCAAAAGATTATCATAATCAGATAATAAAAAAAGATGGAGATTAATTTGCATTGCCCCATCCAAATTGATTTTGATCTCAGCGACTTCATGTCACGACAAGTCCAAAGAAATCCCAGTGCGGCAGAAAGATTCGTTAGTCTAATGTAGATAACAATTTGGACAACATTTACAAGTAGCTTAAGGCACCAATTCAATATTATTAGTTCCTTGAAATTGAAAGAAACCATTGAAAAACAATTGGTCAACACAAAAAGTTTGAAAAAATAATAATAAAAGAACACAAATATTGTTGAGCTACTCTAGTTGTGAATGTGTTGCAATCAAAATAATTCAAAGTAGACTGCAAACCAATTCCTTTTAATAACTCTGCTAACCTACTTGGAAGAATTAGGTGAAAAAAAGTTCTGTATTATTTTTTTTTTGTCAAATCGCTTTCTAAAGTTTAATTTTTATTCATTTAGCTTCAAGAGATGCATGGTCCCAAATTTAAAAGTATGATCGAATCGCCTCAAAATTTAAATGTACATATCTCTAGCGATGGGTTGGAGGTAAATATTGGCCACCAAAAATCTTGTATATATGCTAATAACTCCGCTAACCTATTTGGAATAATTAGGTAAAAAAAAAAACAAAGTTTATGAAGTTCTGGACATGGTCGAACCACCTCCAAATTTATAAAGCGGTTATGGAGTTTTTACCAAGAGTACATTAATATACATAATTTTTTTTTTTTTGACATGTCCGCACAAGAGGGGGGAGGGATGATTCGAACTAGTAACCTCCGCTTCATGAGACGTGGTTCTTAGCCGATTGAGCTACTCCTTGGGGACACATTAATATACATAATTGAACACAACTCTAGCTCAAAAGCCTAAGCTAATGGACTAAAGTTTACTCAAGTATATTAAACACGCTTTTCTTTTATATTTTCTCAATATGAGACACAACACTCACAACATGTAATTTGGATGACATGGCTAATTGGGTATGGCGTGACATTACCGTTGACAATTCTAATTTTAGGAAATAAATAAATAAAATTTTATTTATTTATTCTAAAAATAATCAATTTGTAGAACAAACATTCGTGTAAATTAACTCTTATAACTAATTTTAAATTTTTACAATGAAATTAATATTACCATGTCAAATGATCCTTGAGCATGCTAAAAAAGCATATTATTATTATTATTATTATTTTTTGAGAACTAAAAAAAAAAAAAGCATATTATTGTGTCCGGAAAAGAGGGAAAAAAAACCACGTTTGCAAACATAATTTGCTCCTCGGAGCTATCGCCTTGTAGAACCTGCCCGAGGCTAAAAGTCCCACCATGTCTATTTTATGTAGTTTATTAATTATTTATAAACTAACACTACATCTAGAAAGCTAGTCTGGTCTTCTGGATAAGGAGAAGGAACAGGAACTTTATACTCCGTTAATTGTTTTATTGCATTGCTTGCTAATTAGGTTCAAAAGTTGGCTTTATATTATGATATTTTACTTTACATTTAGATTTCTATCTCTTTAAGGAGTAATGCTATTTAATTAGTAGATTCATGTACAACGGTCATATAACTTAAATGACGTAACAGTAAAAATTAGGGCTTTGTAAAAAAAAAAAAAAAATATGATAAGGGTTCAACTGAGTTTCATATAAGACTCAACTTTTACTTACACAGCACAAAGTCACATAAGAGTTGTATTAAGTTTAGAATTTCAATTTTAAAAAGAGAAATGCTAGGGATCCAAGGGCGGACCCAAGGCAATGGTTGGGGGGATGAATGTCCCCCCAAAATTTTTAAAAAGTGTCTTAAAGTATACATATTTATAAATTTATTCCCTCAAAATTATACTTTTGTCCCCCCAAAATTATATTTGTGTCCTTTAATTTATTTATTTTTTTAAGTTTTGCCCTCTCTTCCAACATTTTTTTTTTAAAAAAAAAAACTTCAAATACCCCCATTTATTTAGTTTCCTTACATATTCAAAGCTACATTTTTCTTGGACCCAATAAATCATGTTTAGTTTATTTTGCTATTTGTTAATATTATTATATGTTTGTGATGTTATAAGATTAAATTTAAGACTTATATGCTTTTATTTTATATAAATAGGCACAAACACACATACACAGCGATTATATGTATCAATGCACTTTTGTATTTATAATCTGTCTTCCTAATGTATCTAAAAAAAAAAATTCGTCCCCTCATTCCATAAATCCTAGTTCCGCCCTTGCAGGGATCAATAAGTTGTCTATATTTGACCCATATTCCATTCTCTTATGGGTCAAATATAGAGAACTTATTGAATCCTAGCATTTTTCTTTTTTTTTTTTTTTTAAAAAAAAAGACAAAAATCAAAACATATATCCACAAAAATTGGGTCTTAGATGAACAAGAAAAGGCTAGTAAGAGCTTAGAAACATTATAATTTTTAGGGAAACATATTTTTTAGCCCCACAAACTACCATACATTTCTATTTTAGCCCTCTAATGTTGAAAAAAGTGATAAAGTAGCCCCACAAACTACCAAACAATTGCAATTTGGCCACTCCATTAGTCAACACTATTGAATTGGATGAAAAATGCAAAACGACGTCGTTTTGGCTAGGTTAAGTTACCTGTTTACGGTCTCTTCCTCTGCGGCGGAGATGTTACTGCTGAAATTTGCCGAAAATATGTGGTCAACGCAACCCGAGAGCTCTCCAGTAAATGTTCAACAGAAAGATGGCGGTTATTTGGTACGACGAGTGCATGGTACGCTACTTCAACGAGTCTATCTTCTCCACCGTGGCAGTAAGGCCTAGAATTCACATGTAGAACACACAAAACATCACCGAGCAGGACCGGTTCAACCAGCTATTGAACAAAACAATGACCCAATTGGCAACTGAGGCTTCCAACTTTCCGATCAGTGTTAAGAAGTTTGGGACTAAGGAAGTGAATTTTTCCCAGTTTCAAAATCTGTATAACCTTGTACAGTACCACCCCTAGGCCATGGGGGTGGCCACCCAGCCACCCCGTCTACGGTCTCTTCCTCTGCCGCGGAAATGTCACTGCTGAAATTTGCCAAAAATGCCTGGTCAACGCAACTCGGGAGCTCGCCAGTAAATGTTCAACGGAAAAGATGGCGGTTATTTAGTACGACGAGTGCATGGTACACTACTCCAACGAGTCTATCTTTTCCACCGTGGCTGTAAGGCCTAGAATTCACATGTGGAACACACAGAACATCACCGAGCAGGACCGGTTCAACCAGCTATTGAACAAAACGATGACCCAACTGGCAACTGAAGCTTCCAACTTTCCAATTGGTGTTAAGAAGTTTGGGACTAAGGAAGTGAATTTTTTTTAATTTCAAAATTTGTATAATCTTGTACAGTACCACCCCCAGGCCATGGGGGTGGCCACCCAACCACCCCGTCTACGGTTTCTTCCTCTGCCGCAGAGATGTCACTGCTGAAATTTGCCAAAAATGCATGGTCAACGCAACCCGGGAGCTCGCCAGTAAATGTTCAACAGAAAAGATGGCAGTTATTTGGCACGACGAGTGCATGGTACGCTACTCCAACGAGTCTATCTTCTCCACCGTGGCTGTAAGGCCTAGAATTCACATGTGGAACACATAGAACATCACCGAGCATGACCAGTTCAACCAGCTTTTGAACAAAACGATGACCCAACTGGCAACTGAGGCTTCCAACTTTCCGATCGGTGTTAAGAAGTTTGGGACTAAGGAAGTGAATTTTTCCCAGTTTCAAAATTTGTATAACCTTGTATAGTGCACACCGGACCTATCCAGCGCCGGCTACAATAGTTGTCTTCAGGCAACTATAAACCGTCTTCCTATATATTCTAGTGGAAAGCAAGGGGGAAGAGTTCTCTTCCCTAGTTGTAATGTTAGGTATGAGTTGTACCAATTCTACAATGAATCCACAGCACCGGCGCTCGCACTAGGCCTTGCACCTCCACCTACAGGCTCCATAGCTGGATCAAAAGGTAGTTAAAGTGGACCACTCATTTCACTGCTTTCATTTTCTTCATTATTATTATTTTTTTCTTCCCCTCAAAACGACGTCATTTTGGGAGACATTTTTTTAATTGATTTTTTTTTTTTTTTCAAAAGGATATTTTGTAACTTAACCTTGCCAAAATGACACAGTTTTGAATTTTCTATCCTATTTGACGGTAATGATTAGCGGAGTGACCAAATTGCAAATGTTTGATAGTTTGTAGGGCTATTTTATCATTTTTTAAACATTAGAGGGCTAAAACAAAAATGGCTAATAGTTTGTGGAGGTTTTTTTTTTCCCAAATTTTTATTACAATTTATTTACAAATTGACATAGCCCTCAGAGTAATACTTACTATGTTGTGTTAGAATTTGATGGAGAATAGATAAGCTTGCACTTATTTTCTTCTTCCCTTTGAAGATTCTCTCTCTTGGAAATGGAGTGTGTGCCAATTGTTCACTTCAAGAATAGGCTGATCCAACCAACTATAAGTTGTGATTAGGGGTGAAACGCTACTTAAACCCAAAGTTAATTGGCTTTTCTCGAAATGCGTTGAAGTGCAACAATTGGCCAAACATCTAAAGATAAAACATTTGTTTTGGCGTGGACCGCAAGAGCTAAAGCCTCTTTTTTCTTGGTGAATTTCTTCCCGCTCTACTAACCTTAACTACTTGGTTAACGTGGACTACCACGTCCGTGACAGTCGAATCATAAACGATTAAAATAAAAACTGTAATATCCAAAACATTTTTCAAAGAATCAAAATGGCTTGCAATGGGAAAGACATGGTTCCCATTTCCCTTTTGTCCATAAATAGTATATTGTGATTCATATAACTCTCATGCCTTCAATTATTTGTTGCTGAAAAATGGAATCAGTGTAGGGCTAAGCTTTCCCAACAAGAATATAATAATAATATTTATTCCAACGCTACCATGAAAAATAAATTACATGCCGTTTCAATCCAACTGAGCTTTTTCCAACGATGGCACGTTTCAATTACATGCCGTCACGAAGGTTATGGAAAAATTAAAGACGCCCCAATTATTTATTTAATTATTTAATAATCCAAAAATTAATTACCAGAGTGGATTAAACGAAAACGGAGCAAAATTTCTCTCCTAACTCCGCAGCCCCCCAACAATATTTGTTGGCAATAATGAAATACGTGGCACGGAAAAGGGTAAAGAAAGGACAAAGGCGTAAAAATAAGGTGGGAGAGAAGTGTTGGGGATGTGGAACTTTGAACGAGAGGCGGGAGGTCCAAGTGGAGACGGTGGGGTTACTATATATAAATAAGTCGCAGCTCGCCAATTCTCTACCACCCAAGCAATCGCTCGCCCTAAATCCCACATTTTTTTTATTTTCTCCGATTTTTGGCTTTTTTGGAAAGTGATACGAAATTCCAAAATAGAGGAAGAAAGAAAGAAAAAAAGAAGGAAATAAAAGAAGAAGAAGAGCGAGGAAGGAGGAACGAGATCGCGAGCCCTAGAAGAGACTGGGAAAAAACAGTTTGCGGATCCGAAATGACGCAATAGCCCCTCATTTTTTGCTTGCGCCGATTTTTGCCCTGTTTTTCTCTTGCTTGAAAACTGTTTTTTATTTTTTCGTTTTGTTTTCCTGAGTTTCTCGCTGGTTGAGGTACGGAAGTGGAGATTTTCTTTCGTTTTCTCTAATTTTCTCGTCTGATCTGGTGCTGTGGCATTTGGAAATTTGGTGGTTATCGTTGCCCTCCGTTTGGTTGCCGAGAAAGTGAAGGTAATGGGAAGGAAATGGAAAAGTTTGGGAATTTTGAATGTTAAGTTGTTGTTTTGTGGTGCTCTTGAATAGCGAGAGATCTGTATTTCAAATTTCGAATTTCAAATTTCTCTAGCTTTTTCTCGGCAGCCAAACACGGCGTTACAGTTTTGCCATTTTTACTTGTACAAAATATGACTTTGGATGCAATGAAGGGGTACACAATGGGGATAAGATTGGATTATTGGCATGATTTCTTTTTTTTTTTTTTTGTTTATATTGCGATGCATAAGTTTCCAAATATGTTAACGAAATGAATTGAAATGGTTTGGCCTTCGCTTGTGATGTTTTGTAGTTTTCAGCTCAGATCTGCTCTGTTTTTGGCTCCATGTTTACGAATGATTCTGCATTAGATAATATTCTTGATTGTTTTTGCCTTTTAAATTAGTGGTCGCCTTATATTGTTTTTTTCTTCTCTCCCATGGATTTGATTTGCAATCGGAATCAATATTTCATTTTCTCTGGAATTAGGAAATTTTCTTTGTTATTAATCCCTTCTTTTGTTCCGTTTGGTTTTGGGCAAAAATATAGAAGGAAGCAAAAATGCGCCAAATGCTAAAACTTGAGCGGCTCGAATTTTTTTTGGAAATCAGATTTTTGTAAATTTTTTTATAATTTTAAATTGCAAAATTTCGGGAAACCTGTTGTTTCTTAGCATGATTTGTGTTTTTTTTTCCCCCTAAATTCCCTGAAACAGGCTATTCTTTGAGGCAATTACTGGTAAAAGGATCAGCACATCGCGTACGTGTATGTTTTTCCCGTTATTGAAAACGGAAACTCGCGTATGACATTTCGAGTAGTTTATGCTTTTGGTTTTACTCATTCTTCAAATGAACCGTGCAGAACGTGGGTGTGATATTCGTAGTGTAATTCGTTGAAGAAATTGAGAATTTAGTTTTGCTATAGCTATCTGTTTGGTTTTTTCCACTGTTACGTGTTGTTGTCTGATGCGTGTTTGTGAAGATTCCTAAAACTTGGTTGTACAAATTTCACTGACAAAGAGAGAATTTCTCAGAAATTGCTGACTCCGCGCGTCGTAAAGGAATTCACAATGGTTGCGACTGCCGCTACTTCCGCATTTATTCCGGTTCCATCTCCATCACCGAACTCTGGCGCCAAGGCCACCCCAAAGCCTGCGAATTTGGGAGGAATGAAGTCAAAATCTGCTGGGATCTCCGGTGGCTTGCAGGTCAAAGCAAATGCCCAAGCCCCTCCCAAAATAAACGGTACCTCGGTTGGTTTGACAACACCTGTGGAAGGTGTGAAGAATGAGTGTGAAACATCCTCGCCTCCCCCCAGGACTTTCATCAACACGATACCTGATTGGAGCATGCTTCTTGCTGCTATCACCACAATCTTCTTGGCCGCGGAGAAACAGTGGATGATGCTGGATTGGAAACCCAGGCGGCCCGACATGCTTATTGACCCTTTTGGTCTAGGGAGGATTGTTCAGGATGGTTTTGTGTTCCGGCAGAACTTTTCTATTAGATCATACGAAATAGGTGCTGATCGGACAGCGTCTATAGAGACGTTGATGAATCATTTACAGGTATTATTGAAATCTTCTAATCTTATCGTATCCTTTTTTTGGAGATATGTTTGTGTTATAATCTTTTAGTGAGATCATTTGTATCTGGTGTTACTAAGACTTCTTCTTCATGAGCTGTTTTCTTCTGTTTTTGGCTGCAGGAATCTGCCCTTAATCATGTTAAGGGTGCTGGACTTCTTGGTGATGGTTTTGGTTCAACGCCAGAGATGTGCAAAAAGAACCTGATATGGGTGGTTACACGGATGCAGGTTGTCGTAGATCGCTATCCTACTTGGTAAGTCACAACTTCATGAGTTTGCCCTTTTTAGCGGCCGTTGAACATGAGCTGATGATTTTGCCATTTATTTATGTGGTTTATGTTTTGTGCGGCCGTTTTTTCACATATGACTTGGATGATTTTATCCAACATTGCTACCATACATCATATGAAGTTTATAGTGCTGGCCATGTAGCAAACAATTGGCTCTGTACTTAGCTCTATATACTTAGTTTTGTATTTTCTCTAAAATTTTGAGGGTGATGCCTAAAGAAGGTCACAAATCTGTATCTGAAAAGGTTGTGTCCTATTTGTGGATTCTGCTGGAGTGGTTTATTTCTTCGGGCCATTAGTGTGAGTGTGAATCTTAACATATTATTTAGGTAGATTTTGTGCACTTGCGGTAGTCAATTCTAAGTATGAATGTGAAGTTCTTGCTTGAAAATAAGTATTAATAATAGAAAAGAACACAAAATAAAAAACTTGAGGATTAGATGGGTCCCCCCATTCCGCAGAATTTTATTCTGCTCTTGATTAAAATATTTGTTTCATATTGATTCTGAGTATGTTGTAATGGCATCTTAAAGCATAATAGAGGCCCTAATACATAATATTAACCTGCTACATAAGAATTCTTCACATCTTATAGTTATATAAACAAAGCTGGTAGAAATAATAGGTTCATGGGTGTATATGGTAGCCATTAGATGTGTTCTAAAACTCAAGATAGTGATATGGCGGTGAATATTCTTTTTCTTATTCAAACAAATGGAGAAAGAATGAGCGAGAGAAGATGAATGTTCTCAAGGGATGGGTCAATTGATATACAGTCTTACCCTCTTTGGAAGACATGATGGACAAGCGTAAAGTAACATATATAGGCTTTTATGGAACATTCAATCTGTGATAGGGCTTCAGCTCAAGATAAAACCAAAAGCCCAAAAAAGAGACCAAAATAGGAATATTTAGATATGAATTTCAGCTCCTATGTAGAGTTGACATTTGTAAGGGATTAATAAGCTAGGGATGCTATACAGTTTCCCTCATTTCTGTCTCTCAGAGTAATGCTTCTGCTATGTGTATGATGTATTTTTATGAAGTTGCATTCCAATTTGCTGGGTTAATGTGACTTTCTTAGAAAGGAAAAAAGCTCGACACAGATGGCAACTACTTGAACTCCTCAAGTATGATGGTTAACATTTCAAAGACTCTTAAATTATAAATATGTTTTGCGTTAATGTATAAATTTTGGAGCCAACTGCACTAAACTAATTTTGTTGAACTGAGTGTAAGAACTTTATGGAACTAATTTTGTTGCAGTGAGTGTAAGAACTTTATGGAACGTTATTATGGCTGGGAAGTAACATAATTATAGGTTATAAATTGATTTGTAGTGGGAGAGTGGTCAGTCGAGATTGATGGATTTAGTTTATTTTTGTCTCACAGGGGTGATGTTGTTGAAGTGGACACTTGGGTTAGTCCATCTGGAAAGAATGGTATGCGGCGTGATTGGCTTCTACGTGATTACAAAACTGGCGAAATTCTTACAAGAGCCTCCAGGTACAATATTATTTGAAGATTTTGATCCTTTTACATTTTTCTAAAAAAAAAAATAATAATTTATCTGTGCTCCCGCTTGTTAAACTTAAGCGTTATGTAACTTTTGACATATGCTGCATGATGGTGTTTGAATGGGGCATATAATTATGTTATAGTATATATCTTATACTGTGTGGTGATGACAATCAAAGCAATGAAACATATAATCTTTTTCGATTTGTTATTAAGTTTCCTGGGAAGGCTGGGATGATTCTGATTGTAAAAGTGTTAAAAAGTGTTTTCTATGGGATATATTGTAATGAACTTCCTGCATGTCAACATGCGACATGGTGTTTTGTATACTTTAAAATTATTAGCACAAGTAATTGATCAGGATCACAATGATTGTGTTATTGGTTTTGATGAATTGCAGTGTTTGGGTGATGATGAATAAAAAAACAAGGAGGTTATCTAAGATTCCAGATGAAGTTCGAGGGGAAATAGAGCCTTACTTTATGAATTCTCCTCCTGTTGTGGAAGAGGATAGCAGAAAACTACAAAAGCTTGATGATAATACAGCGGACTATGTTCGCACTGGGTTATCTGTAAGTTGATTTTTTCATCTGAAAATTGCAATTGACAGTTGTTCTCTTTCCTTTATTTTCAAAATTATATCTGGCTTGTGGCACTCATGTTGCTTTCTGATTGGCATATAATTTTTTTTTTTTCCTTTTCAATTGGCAGCCTAGATGGAGTGATTTAGACGTCAACCAGCATGTTAACAATGTGAAGTACATTGGCTGGATCCTTGAGGTAGATGTCGATATGGATTCCCTTTTTTAGATCATCCCCTTGCACTCCCCCCTCTCCCTCTCTCTTGCTCTTTAATCTTTGTCCTTTCTTGGATGCCTGTTTACTAGATACAATATGCATGCTAATAATAATGGCTAACCCAGTACAGAGATGGTCAGCCAGATCAAAACTCTGAATGGAATATGTAGTGGAACTGGGTCTGACCAGAATAACCTTTTCTTGGGCTTAATATGTTCCGAAAAGTTTATAAGCCAGCAATAACTGTACAAGCATGTTCTGAGGGGTACTGCTTGGTTTCCTAATTTTGAGAAACAGTTGATTGCATATGCTTAGAAATGATTATTTTAATTTAGAGCTTGTCTTAGAGCCAAATCACATTCCAAAGCTTTAAATATAAAAGTTTCGACCTCATTGTCAAATTCTTTAAGGGTATGTTCTCCCATACTCATCAGTTTTGCATTTTCCTTAATATTTAAGTTCTTCTCCCACTGACCTCCATTATTCCCATGCTGGATAAGTCCATTGGAAGTAATATACTTATGCAGTTATCTCTTTGGTTGTCCAGCAAGGTTAAGTGCAGCATGAACATGTGTACATCTGTCTTTCTGAAAGTATATAAGACTTAAGTGCATCATGCCATGTGCACATCTGTTTTTGTGGAAGTACCCATTCCTTCCCTTTTAGCTGTCATCTTTTACTTATCTTATTGACTAATTGCTGGAAGGGATATTCCTAATACCATCATCCAATGTGGCCGTGCAATACTTTGTTTGGTATTATTTGGGCTATATCTCGTCAGACACAATTTGTGCTAAACTTTCAGTAAACAACATTTCTTTTTCAGGTGTTTGTGGTGATGCCTAAGCAATTATTGCATTGCAAACCATAGAAAACACATTGTATCTTACCTAATCCACATGTTCTTTCAAATCTCCCCTGGTTTAATTAGCAACAGACGTGATTGTTCCATTGATTATTGGAACACTGATGGATTACTAGAATTTTTTTTTTTTTTTTTTTTTTTTTTTATTATTATTTTTTTTTATTTCAGTTGATTATTGAACTGTTTTTCTTTTTCTCCTTGCAGAGTGCTCCATTGCCGATCTTGGAGAGTCACGAGCTTTCTGCGATGACTTTGGAGTATAGGAGGGAGTGCGGGAGGGACAGTGTGCTGCAGTCTCTGACCGCCGTCAATGGCGTTGGTAATTTGATGAATTTGGCTGACATCGAGTGCCAGCACTTGCTTCGGCTCGAGGAGGGGGCCGAGATTGTGAGGGGAAGGACTTTGTGGAGGCCCAAATATGCCAACAACTTTGGGACTCTTGGTCAGGTCCCAGCAGAAAGCGCTTAATCTAAGAGTGCTTTTGTAGCTGGAATTACGATACCCTCTCGCTTGTGTAGAATCCTGCATGTGTTTCTTGGATTTACATGCGTTTCTTCTTTATATATATAGATATATAGATATTCCTTCTCTTTTGTCTTCACTTGGAAAGGAAAAGGCAGTCCCGTTGTAATTAGCTCTTCCTGTACTCTCTTTCTGCACCTGGTTGGTTGGTGGACACTAGAGGGCCGATATCTGCATTTCTGGCAGTTAACCTTTAGCTGTGTGGGATGTCTGGGCGATTTGTCTTATTTGTTGGAATGGCATGTATATTTTTTCTAAATATTCTTTTCTATTTAGAAATGGCAAAATATCTCCATTTATTGCTGCAGGAAAATATTGATTACTTGACTTCAAATATCTTCTCCTTGTTTCGATGCAACAGTCTGTATTCATGGAAAAAACATCTTATAATGACTTGTCAGTTGTCACAATTAGCATGGTCATCTTACTTTGCCCATGGCTTTGGATTTGGGTATTAGAGCACGTATACTGGGCCCGGCTAGCCAAAAAGAAATACCAAAAAGAGTTTCACATTTTGCTAATCATTTTAATTATTGCATAAGTTAAATTAATAAAAAAATAATCTTATTCTTTCTTCAGGAAATAGTAAAAATAGATAATTAATGCGCCTGGCTCAAACAGTGAGTGAGGAAAAGATCATCCTAAATTTGTAGCCCACAGGCCCAATAGGCTAAAAAGATGCTCAAGTCCTCCACAGATATTAACATGAACAAAAAGCTAGTGGCATCGAAAACATGAACAAAAAGAGAAGAAAATAAGAATTTTTTTTTTTTATAACCCACATCTATATAAAAGATTAATTAAATGTTATGTAGGGAGGAAGTGGCAGTTGATTCAAAGAACGTTGACAGAATCTTACCACGTATAATTGGAAAATGGGAAAAAAATTAGGAGCAAGGAGAAGATGATATTGATCAACAAGTGCATGCACGAAGCGTTGGAAGATATATAAGACAAATACAATGTCATGTATTATATTACTACGACCGATGCTTGTATCAAGGAACAAAACGAATGATGCATTGCACGTACATATCATACATGTATATATACATAATTAAGAACTTGCATCTAATTAGCTAAAAACGAAGAATATGATTCGGAAGTATATTAAAAGTTGAGCCTATTTTCTAGCAAAACTCATTCATGCATGCACATGAAGACGTCCCACCGCCAGCATTGACGGGACTTCACATGATTAGGCACCAATCCCAACTGTACAAAACTACAAAAACAAAAGCCTGGCAACAAGATGAACTCAACTCAGAAGGGGAGAAAACTCCGGCAATCGTGATAATACTTTTTATAACATACAATAATGACGAGAGAAAAGCTATACACTCCGAATTCACTTGCTCTTCTGACGTGAAAATAAAAATTATGAAAAATTTTACTTTATTTTTTTAATTGTCATTACTTTTGTAATGTCTTTTTAAAGTTTTTTAATTGTTTGCAATCTCACCCCTTCATTAACTTTTCCCAAAATACTCCTATTTTCTTTTTCTTTTTTCTTTTTTTTGGATAAATAAGTAATACCCTCATTTGTTTTAGGAAAAACAAAAGAAAAAAAATTGTAAAAATTAAGGCGGTAGTCTGAATTAAATGGTATTTGTAAAAATAGTCATGCCTGAATCTTTGCAACAAAAAAAAATTAAATATTTTTTCTTAAAAAAAGTGAGGGTATTTTGAGAATTTTGTTAGGGTTTAACGGAAAATCCTAATAGATCTCCGATACACTAAATTGAGAGGTTTTGAACTTTAGAGTGAACATTACAAAATGGGCGACAAGTCATAAGGTAAGTGAAATTTCCCAAAAAATTATCATTACATTTTTTAGAAGAATAAGAATTTGCAGAATATTTTTTACAAACCGGTCTCTAAGAAGCACAGACTATTAAAAAAACATGTATTTCTCATAGTCACATGTTAAGGAATACACAGTCATTTTTAGATATTAGTTTGTAGAAATAAATTTTTGCCTTTTTGAAAAACGTTATACAAACTCTCACTTTCACGCATTCAAATACACATTTTTTGACGTGACGTTCAAAAATATTATTAAATTTTAGATTTAATAGTGATTTTTGGACACCAAAATGATTGAAATTAGCTTTGACAGGCTGAAATGGTAGACGTGGGAAAGCCGCGTGCGGCAATCGGTTTTGCAGTGGGACGCATTCAGCGGGAACCTCAGTATGATGGGATGACCCCTTGCTTTTTCCCAGTTGAGAAACAACGAATTAGAAAAAGACACGTTGCCGGCATGCCAACAATGCCCATATGCTATTGTCGGGGGCTCCTTTGACCTGGAACCTTTGTGTGTCCCAAATATTGCTTAAACAACTCCAGGTCAACTTAGTATATGCTATAGCAATGTAAAACTGTCTCAATCATGTTACCCTTTTTTTTTCTTGAAAAAAAATAATAATAATAATTTTATGTTCGATGTATTAAATTCCTTATGTCCTTCTTTTCTTAGATTTTAGGTGTAGAATTTGTGTAAGGTGTAGAATTTGGTGTAATACTTCAATTACTGTTCGTTAGATCGTCTGTAATGAATGATTTGGATTTAAAATGACAAAAAGAAAGGGTTGATAGACTATGAAGTGGTCGGACAACAAATATAGGTGAGGGACCGACCATTTTTAAACCTAATTGTTCATTAAAAATGAATGGTCACAATTTAAGGTATAACAAAGAATCTTAATCTGTATTATATATTTAATAGGTTGACAGTGAGATGTGTGTTTTTATTTTTCTTTGGGGGATGATAATTAATTATAATTGCAATTGGATTGGGGAATGGATGATCTTGCTTTACATGGATACAATATTAGGAGGAAGAATAAAAGGGAAGTCACATATTTTACAACTAGAGATTCATTGAACAAGCTGCTTATGCCCAATAGTATTAGTATTTTTTTTTTCTTCTAAAACACAATAGTATTACTATTCATGTGAAATTATTAAAGCGTTATAGGGAGATTTTTAATATTTGCAACTTGGGTTTGATTTTTTATTCTGTGGGCTGCTGTAGGTTTTGGATATATATATATATATATATACCTTGTATTATGATTAAGGAATCGTCTTCTATTATAATGTTGTTCATATTAGAATATAAATTAAATGATTAAATTAATCAATTTTTATTAATTTAAATTCTTGGGTCAAGTGATGATTTAAAGTGGTATCAAAATAGAGCTTATAAACTCAAACCATGTCTCTATAATTCATATTCTATTTTAATTAAATATTTTAAGTGTTAATTCTCTCCCCTTCTTAAAGAGAGACTTAGAGTTATAGAATAAATTAAATTATTTTTACTTCAACATTAGCTTTTGAAGCTTTTTGGCTTTGTTAAGACTTTTATCAATCTGAGGAATCTTGAATATTCAGACATTATAGAGGGATGGATGTAGCCTGTAGGTAGTATTGAGTGATTGCTGCTATCATTGCTACACTTCCTCGGATTTGCTACTTTCATGTTTAATTTCAGGGAGGAGGTTCGCCGGCATTGGGATTTATCAATTAACACACACACACACACATATATATATATATATATATATATATATAAAGGACTTTCCCAGGCGCAAAAGGCAGTTCTATTTGCCTTACCTACTACGTTTTAAAATAAAAGTAGGTCTGATGATCAATCTAGTTAAAGTTAAAGGTTTACAACTCTACCTTTTTTTTCTTTTTTCTTTTTTCTAATTCATGGTGAGTTTTGTACTGTTTTGCTTGTATCTATAATTTATAATATGTTTATTTTCTTTCTAATATATATATATTTTTTCTATGTTTAGACTGACATATTTTGAAAAATAAGAAGTCAATTAGAGGCAATAGTAATATTATTTACAAACAATGCAGCAAACGATGAACTCGTCTATTTAATCACAAACAAAATATACCAAAAAAAAAAAAAAACAAAAACAAAATGAAGTAACTGTGCCTAGATTCTTATTATTGGATTATGTTATGAAATTCTCTCTAAATATTAATTATGACGAATAGGAAAAAAAATAATTATTAATTATGACAATTTTTTTTTTTTTTTTTAATATATAAAAGTGATTTGTACACAGTTTTGTCGTTGGTGCTTTTCGAGACCTTTTTCAAATATTGTATTTCAAACACGAATCAGTGTGTGGGAGAAATGAAACTGAACTGATTGAATGTACCGACAGATTGGCCCAAACTTCAAAGCTTGATTCTATCACAGTACTGCACGTGGCATCATCCCATTGGCCTTCTGTTCCCTATATATTCAGAACCCCGAACATCCACACGTTCACATATTCACAGCCACAGGCTACAAAGAACAACAACACAAAAAAAAAAAACACAGTAGAAGCATTTGATCCCACAAGCCTCACAGTATGCCACCGGAGACAACCTCGGAGCGGTCGGAGTCTGACGTCAGCAGCGCTATCTTTAAGGATACGGAGCTCACCTTAGGATTACCTGGCGAGGCTCGTTCTCCGGCTCTCGCCGGAAGCAGGAACTGCACGAAACGTGGATTCATCGAGACGGTGGATCTTAACCTGGGGAGCTCTACCAGCAAGCCGCGTGGCAAAACTCTTGCTGACGAGGATGACAACTCGGAGAATATCGTCACCGGTGCCGGGAAAGCCCCAGCTGCAAAGTAAGACTATTGTGTTTTCCTCTAAAGAAATTCATTATAAATTCACAAAAAGATGAATAAGTTTGTCAAGAAAGAACTGTTTATAACATGTGACACGTATATCTATCATCATCATCTTCTTGAAATATTTTCCCAAAAAAAAGTTTTGGGGTGCGATTAAGAATCGTTAATAATTCTCAATGATAATTTCCCAAGAAATCCACTCATGAATTATGAAACGCTTGCATGCTTTATCATGGTAGAGAAGTTTGTGGATATATTAGGTGACTATTATTGATATTTCTACATGAGAAAAAAGTGATAAATTTATATCTTATCTTTATATATATATAGATAAGATGAGACACAAAGAAAGAAAGAAGAATCGACCATATAAATAATTCTTCTAGATCGATCTATATCAATGGAAGAATCAAAGAGTTGTCACAGTTTCCAATCGTCCATATTTTCGCCTTGTTCACAAATTTAATTTGTTGATTCGTTGGTGTGAGAGGAATATGTGCATAATTTATTTATTTATTTATTTTACGGTACTATTGAAGGGCACAAGTGGTTGGTTGGCCACCGGTCAGATCGTTTAGAAAGAAGGCGTTGGAGGGCTCCAAGTACGTGAAAGTAGCCGTTGATGGAGCGCCATATTTGCGTAAAGTGGACCTGGAGACGTACGATAGCTATCAGGAGCTACTCAAAGCTTTTGAGAAAATGTTCACTTGCTTCACTATCCGCGGTGAGTACACATATTCTTTCTACACTTTTCTTTGTGGATTAATTCCCCATCTCTTTCAATTCCTATGCCTAGGGTATTGCACGCCTCTAAAATGGACCGTTTAATTCAAAATGGGACAACACGTAAGAGAGAAGAAGAAGAAGAGGCGTGCAAGCCATAGGAGTGGTAGCCGTTAGGGGTGCTGAACCACCCCTTCTTGTTATTAGGGGTTTTCTAAAGGTCAATTTAAAGACCACAAAGAATGGTTTGTGTTTGAAGGTAGTCAAAGGAAGGCCATGTAAGAACCAACCATTATATTGAGGGTGGCCAAACCACTCAATATGATCTCAAATTTGACCTTTAGGGCAGTTGAATCACCCTGTGAATAAAAAGAATGGTTTGATTACCTTCAATGATCGGCTTAAGGGTGGCTGAATTATCTCTATGGTCAAAATAATGATTCGGCTACCCCCCTAAGGTTGGCTTAGGGGTGACCGAACCACTTTCATCTCAAAATGAGGTGGTTCGACAATCTTAAAGGCTAAATTAAGAGTGATTGAAATAGTACTCCAGTGGCCTACCCTTAATCTCTCTTATGTGTTGTTGTATTTTGGACAATTCATTTTAAATGATCAATTCATATTATAACTATTGCATCATGTACCCTAAAAATTATAGGGGATTGATCTCAATCCATATTTGGGAATTATGTGACGGTTACAATTTAAGTCACATAATTATATTAAAGGGTAGTTTTATGCTTAAACCTTATTTAAAAATGCTAGATTTTTAATTATTTTATAACTTTTAACCTATATTATTAACATGTGATTGAAAAAGACAAATGATAGAGACACAACTTTTTGACTAAACTTTTTTTTTTATGTGGTCATTTAAAAAAAAAAAGTCTGAAACAATAACATCCTATGTGGTCTTTTTTTTATTTGATATTTTTTTTATTAAAAAAAAATGAAAATTTTCTTCATAAAAATGATATTTTTTAATGATTTAAAATAACCTTCAATTCGGGAGTATTTTTCTTTGGTGGATTTAACCTAATATGAGGGTATCTCAATCCATAATAATTACACATTACAAGCTGTGAAGAAATTATAAAATAATTATACGTGTGTTATTTAAATTGGTAAACGTATGATATAGACAATTATCTTGGGGAGAGGAAGGTTGTGGATCCAATGAAGGAAATGGAATATGTGCCAACGTACGAAGACAAAGACGGTGACTGGATGCTCGTTGGAGACGTCCCTTGGAAGTAAGTTACTGAAAAATAATTGTCCTTTCACCCACTTCTCTTTGCAGTATTTGCCAATATTGTACGCAATATTTATGCATGGTTGACAGTACTATTTTTCATAATTACTTTTTATACCTTTTCTTTTCTTTTTCTTTTTCGGGATGGGAGGTTTGGTTGAGAAAAATCATTAAAGTTAGCAGCTTTTGTTCATGTGTCCTTTTCTGCAACATAGTTCGAGAAATTCAGCACCGCATAAATTAAATATGCACCCCATCCTCCCTTGTTTTATCTATATTTGGAGTTTGGTCCCTGCAAAGTAGATCTTCATTTAAATATGTATTTCCATTGTTTCACTAAATTTGGAAGATAAAAATATGTTATTGGGTATAAAGTGGAGATAATCTGTTCTTGAGTGGCTTAATTAGAGTTTGTAATTTAATGGAAGTGGGCTTCTTCTATATTATGTCAAACTTTTTATTTATTTATATGATCATTTATTTCCCTTTTTGAATGGCAGAATGTTCAGAGAATCATGCAAGCGTATTCACTTGAAGAAAAGCTCAGAGGCTGTAGGATTAGGTAATACATTTATTTAAGCCCTTATAAATATTTTAATCCCTCTGCCATTTGTTGAACTGTTTTTCTTTTTTCTTTTTTCTTTTTTCTCTGATATTAATTGAACTTTTTTTTTTTTTTAATAATTGATGATAATGCAGCTCCTAGAAGTACTCTTCCTCCAAGCACAACTTGAAAAGCAAGCAACAAAGAAGAAGATTGGATGGAAAGAAAGTAGGTAGAATAGAGATTAACCCCATTTTCCTGGTTGGGGAATGAGTGAATCAAGGGTAGAAGAATAAGAAAGAGACTTATTTTATTTTTTTATTTTATTTTTTTTACTTTAGTGATAACTGATATGTGCTTTCTTGTAATATATGTACTTTTTAGTGTTAGAGTTTGTTTAAAATTCTGTTAGGAAATTTAAAAAGTAATTTTAGTGCTAAAAAAGCTGTGTCAAACAAAAAATTGATCTATTTGGTAAAACAAATTTAAGTACTAATTTAACTTCTTTTTTTTTTTTTTTTTACTCTAAAAATACTTTTGAAAAAGGCTTAAAAATGAAGCTTTTTTTAATTCTCAATGCAATTCCAAATTGTGTTAAGAAGTTTAGAAAGTATTTTTAATACATAAAAAGTTGTATCAACAAAATATTGGCATGTCTGGTAAAAAACTCAAAAAATATTCATCTTTGAAGTTTTTGCTCTAAAAATGACAAAACGCAGTTTCAAAAAAGATATTTTTGATTTTAAAAGCTTTATTTCTTAACGCGATCCCAAACAAGTTCTTGTAACGTGTGTTACATGCCATTACTTTACTCGGTTTTTTGATCCCCTTAGATTTTATAAAATATGAGATTCTCGTATTTTTAAATTTGAGCATTCTATTATATCTAATGGTCCAAATAAATAAAGAGGTTTGTGTGTTATTGTGGCAAATGGGTTGGGCATGTTAAAAACTAAAATTACTTGACTTGCTTGCATTTATTTAGACCGTTAAATGTAAGTTAGGGCTCAAATTTTAAAAATCTAATAATTTCATATTTTAAAAATCGGAGGGGATCTCAATACACTATTTTTTTTTTTTTTTGACATGTCCGCACAAGAGGGGGGAGAAGGATTCGAACTAGTGACCTCCGCTTCATTAGACGTGGTCCTAACCGATTGAGCTACCTCTTGGAAACCTCAATGCACTATTTTAATGGGAGTAACAACACAAATGTATGCCCGTTTTAATGTATGTCATTCCTTACTTAATTTTTTTTAATTGTCCTTTGAGGGTTCTTAAAACCCAAAGATTGCATGTTAGAAGAGAAGAGAAGAGAAGGTTAATAAGTTTGTAAAAATGGCAAGCCTTAAATAACATCTTGTATGTAATCAAAATGAGAAACAACATAATTAGATGGCGACAATATTTCATGATAGCTGCCGTAGAATAATGAGAGTCCAAAGAGATAAGAGAGGAAGTTGTATTCATTTCCATGACATTCATGCACTCGGGACTCATCTTTTTATTCCTTTACAGTAAAAAGCAGCTTCCTTTTTCTCATTTTTGTTTTCCCTTTTTCTTTTGCTATTATTCGAGCCTAATTGGGGGGGGCTTCAAAACGCACCCACCCACCATATAATTATTAATTATTCTCTCTTTTCTCTAACAAAATCTGTCTACATTTTTCTTTCTTTTAATTGTCATGTAAATTATGTTAATGACTTTGTTTTCTATTTCTCTTATTAAAACATTAATAAATAACTTAAAACGTGAAGCATTTTTTTAAGTATCAAAATTATTTTTACATTTATATCACATTAGAATATATATTATTTTTCAAATAAAAGAAAAATGTTATATATTGCAGCTATTTTTTATTGGACTGATGTGACAGTGTTCATTAGCCTTTGATTTAGTGAAATGACGGTAAGAGGATGTGTAGTATATAGCATTACTGTAACAAAAAATCGCTAAAAGGTAATCCTATTTAGTAGACTGATATACGGCTAACATACAACTAAAATGACGTTGCATAAAGTCATTTTTTGATTTTTGATTTTTACAAGCGCTAATCAAATGGATGATTTTTTTATTGTTACATCATTAAATTGTATGACACTCATATAACATTCTATTAAATAGAATTACTAAAAAAAAAAAAAGTAATTTTATTCTTCACACCCATTTGACATAACTTACGGGGATTATTAATTTAAGTAGCTCTTTTTCTTTTCTTTTCTTTTTTTTTAAATGGCTTTTCAATCGGTTAAAACGAGAAGTCACTTAAATGAGTAATAATATAAAGAGGATTAGAGTCCTCACAAATATGATGTGACATTTAAAATTATCAATAAATTAAAATTCAATAATAATCATCTCAAATTCAATGGTGATTTTAAAACATGTCACACCAATTAAGTATAAAAAAATAATAATAATAATAAAAAAAAAAAAAAACAGACTATTAAATCTATGGAACTTTCATGAGATGTCACAAATTAAATTTAATAATAGATTTGCATATCTCTTCCATTCCATGGAGATAAATAAGAGATAAAGTAGGGGAATGAAATCAGTCATTTCTCAAGTACTGTAAAACATGTGTGAAGAAGATTATTACTTTAATAAATGAATAAAACGCGTCAACAAACATATTCACCGCGATGCTTTTGAGGAGACAATGAAAATAAAAACAGGAAGAATGAAAAGTAAAGAGAGTAGAGAGAGAGAGAGAGAGAGTAATCCCAGGCCGAACAAAAAAAAAAAAAAAAAAAAGTCGTATTATTCAATATTCATGGTCCCTTGGGATGCTTGGGGGCTTAAACACATGGGCCCAAAACTTTATAAATTTTTATTTTTATTTTTCAATTTTTCAAATTTTCATCTTCATGGTATTATAATTATTAGTGGTAGTATATGTTTTTCTTTACCTTCCGTTGCAGGCGACTGGGTGAATCTGGTACCTGCTGCAAATTCTCAGAAAATGCCACACCGCTTCCTCTCTTCAATCGAGGAGCTCTTATTGATCTTCCATGGAGCTCCAACATGACCAAATACTGCATCAAAGATCAGATCACTAGGAAAACGCCTTCACACCCACAACCCCGCCCCTCTGCCTCCCCCCCCAATGCTTTATTTTAAAGCTTAAAATGCTTCTGTCACTCCAACATGAAACTCTGAATTCATTTCTCTCTCTCCTTTGCTAAAGATCTCATCTTTTTCAGTTCAAATAACAGGTTTCTTCTCTCTCTCTCTCTCTCTCTCCCTCAAAGTATGTGTGTATGTGTTTGTTGAATTAAGCTAAACTGCTTAGATTTCCACATTAATTGTTGGCCATGGAAATTTAGTATTTACATAGTGAAGATTGTAGCTGGGTTTGTTCAAGTTGTTTTTTTTTTTTTGTGGTGATGAAAATAATGGTGATCTGGGTTTCTGGCCACTTGTTTTCTATGATGCGGTGGTGTAGATTTTTATGGTGATTCCTTGTTCTGTTCTACTATTAGCCCCAGATCTAGAGTTTAATCCACAAAAATCTCTGCTATCGTCAAAATTTAGTTTTGTATTACTAATGTTCTTAGTTGCTGGTTATAGCTCGGTACAATTTTTATTTTTACTGCTTACAGGAGGTCTTTTTTCTTTCTCTCTTTTAGCAAAATATCTTTTATAGCTTTCCCTTTCTAGCTCATGTATTGAATTAGTTGCCAGACATCTGATTTGGGCTTTGAATCTGCTGGACAATGCCGGTGGCAACTCAGGCTTGAGCGATAAGTAATAAGTTTAAATTTGTAATTCATTTGAGTTATTAGTTCTAGGCTTTGGTCACTTTGATTTAAAATTAATATGTCTTCCTTCTGATAGATGAGCCAGTTCATACTTATGATTGTAAGATCACTAAGATATCTTGTTGATCAAATTAGTCAAATTAATGAAACATGTGATTTTGAATGCAACCTGCATTTCCAATTTATGTTCTAGTAGATGGGCATCCAAAAGAGTAACTGTATAGAAATGAAAAATTTTCTGGACCAGGTTTTCCTAAATGCCAAAATTGAGCATTGATATTGTGTTTTTCATCCTCTTGTGGTCATTTCCTTTTGCGTGTTTTTATATTAATTCCATCACTTTTTAGTTGTATCTGGCCTTGTGAATCTAATTCATCTGTGGTATTAGATCGCCGTTAGTTTTTATGCATTGATATTTGCAGAAATTGTGCTCATATATGTTTCGAGTCCATTATTGTTGTCTCACTTTTCAAGAATTTAAGCATGAATCTGTTTTCTGGATATTTCCTCAGAAGTTAAGCATTATAATTATATACAAATACTTCCCTGCATCAGTTTCTCTTTGTACTTCCAAAGGCCCCACCAACACCCTCTAAAAATAAAGTTTTTGATTTAATTCTTCATTTGCTCCAGGGGGTCTGTCTGTTGGATTTTGCAAGGCTGCCACCATGCTCAAGCAAATTCTGAGCAAACTCCCTCGGAAGTTGTCAAAACCTGACCAAGTAGATTCTGCAGGGAGTGATTCTGGCAACATTACTGCTAATTCGGGCAATGGATTTCAATGTACAAATGTTGGCAGTGCTCTTTCAAGCAAATTAAATGTTGTGAAAAGGGTGTCTTCAGCAGTTTTTCCCACAAGCATTGCAGCTGGAGTTGAGGCAGTGGAGGCCCATCTATCCTTCAAAGATGTTTCAAATTCACAGAAGCAGAACCTGTTTGTCAGTAAGTTGAACCTCTGCTGTGAGGTTCACGAATTTAGTGATCCAGATAAGCAAGATCTTAAACGTCAAGCATTGATAGAGCTTGTTGATTTTGTTTCTTCTGGGTCCGCAAAGTTCAGTGAACCAGCAATTGCTGCAGTGTGTAAAATGTGTGCAGTTAACCTGTTCAGGATTTTCCCCCCTAAATATCGTTCTAATTGTGCTGGGGGTGAGGCAGAAGATGAAGAACCAATGTTTGATCCTGCTTGGTCACATTTGCAAATTGTGTATGACCTACTTCTTCGGTTTATCAGTTATGGGTCTCTTGACGCAAAAGTGGCAAAAAAGTATGTAGATCATTCTTTTATTGTGAGATTACTTGACCTCTTTGATTCTGAGGACCCGAGAGAAAGAGACTGTTTAAAAACAATTCTGCATAGGATCTATGGGAAATTCATGGTACACAGGCCTTTTATTCGAAAGGCTGTTAGCAATATCATCTATCGATTTGTTTTAGAAACTGAGCGACATAATGGAATTGCGGAGCTGTTGGAGATTTTTGGGAGTGTAATTAGTGGGTTTGCATTGCCTTTGAAGGAGGAACACAAGATGTTCTTATGGAGGGCTCTGATTCCTTTACACAAACCAAAATCAATAGGCATTTATCATCAACCATTGACGTATTGTGTTGTACAGTTTATAGATAAGGATCCAAAGTTGGCCAGCGTTGTGATTAAGGGACTGTTGAAGTACTGGCCTGTTACAAATAGCCAGAAGGAATTGATGTTCATAAGTGAGTTGGAAGAGGTTTTGGAAATGACTGGTATGGTTGAGTTCCAAAAGATCATGATCCCACTGTTCCGGCGTATAGGATGCCTCCTCAATAGCTCCCATTACCAGGTAACTTTTCTGTTATGTTGTTGCTCCTTACTAATGACATGCTTGTTGCATAAGAGTCTCCTTTGGTGTCTTATACACAGAAATGTGTCTTTGGTCAGAATTAGAAGCTTTCAACTATAGTTTCTTTTGATTGTGTAGAAAGTATGGTGATGAAAAGAATAGAGTGCACCATGTAAGACGTTGTTTATTAGATGGTGGGAAGTTGTAGTGGATTTGAAAAACAATATGAAGGTTATATTCTTCTTGCTTTGATAATTTTCAGGTGGCTGAACGTGCCCACTTGCTATGGAACAATGAGCACATCCTCAATCTTATCTCACATAACAGGCAGGTGATCCTGCCTCTCGTGTTCTCAGCTCTTGAGCGAAACGCTCAGAATCACTGGAATCAGGCTGTGCTCAACCTGACCCTAAATCTGAGGAGGATGTTTTATGAGATGGATGAGGAGCTGGCAATTGCCTGCCAACGTAAGTTGGAGGAGGAAGATTCAAGGTTAAGCGTGGCGGCTGAGAAGCGGAGATTGACATGGGAACGCCTGGAAAACGCTGCTGCTCTCCAACCTTTTGCTGGTAATATTTTAGTCCAGGAAAAACCTGCCACATGCTCTGTAGCTTGCTAATTGCTTGGCTAATAGGGTTAAACATTATCGTAGAATCATAACCGGGTTTCTATCTGCACGAAGATGCTGTGATGAGATTGTGTTGAGTGGTTATGCTGCTGCTGCCTTGAAGGTTCATTCTGCGCACAAGAGGTCGGGATTGACGGGATTCCTTGGGATTGTGTATTGACCTTCTCCTGTATCCTTGCCCAAGAGCTGTCTGTATTTCCCTGTATTTTTATTTGTTCTATTGTATCCCCTAAGAATTTGCTGATCGTGCTTTCATGCTTTTGGAGATTATAGCAAGACTGAAGCCATTTGCTTTGATATGGCAAAGATGTATATACTAATCCCATCTCTTTCTCTCTAGCTCTCTCTCAAAGCCATGGTTCTATGTTGGAATTTACATGCTTCAAGAGTGAAGGGAGAAGTAGCAGATGGCATTATTTATTTATTTATTTATTTATTAAATTTTCTGTTCTAGGCAAAGTCAAAATACTATTGTTGAAGATAAAAAGAGAAGATAGATAAGATAATAAAGGAAGGGGGTGTGGCACAAGGGCCAGAAAGGGTAGTCGTCAGCTGCAAGCAATGGACGGTGGAGATGCTTCGCAGGTAGTCTTTTGGAGCATCGATAGATGACGAGGTGACCGGTGGTTGAGATGGTGACATATGTTGATGGTTGCTGAGGTAGCCTGTTGGCTGTTGCATCACATTAGGACCATGCAATACGAGCTCAGGTGGGAATGCTCGTTGAAAAGGGTCCAACAAAAGTGGCTTCAAGAAGATGAGGTGAGGAGCCCCTACTGCATTGAGAAATACGATTCCGTCAGTTCAAGCCTCTCATAGAGCAAAAAGATGGGCACATTTTAAAAGGGACTGAAATTTCCTACAAAAGTTGGCTATGTATGGATGATGAGATTCCATTGATACATAGCCAATTCAGAGTGATGATATGGGTTCTTTAAGTATGTGAGAAACACATCATGCTGGGGGAGAGAGATAAAGAGGAGTAGATTTGGCTTGTTCCTCTGCAACAACTCTAGCTCAGTTCATCTCTCTGCAATTCTCCCTGAAATGGCAACCAAGACCCCTTGTGGTCGTAGGAGGTGTGCCTTCCAGCAGCTAGTCATTTTGGTTTGCTACAGAAGTTTACCTTTTTTTTGTTGTCCTTTTATTGATCAATGTGCTTAAAAATTAATACAGCGAGTTATTTATTAGACCCATTTTTTATTGTTTTTATTTGACACTGTATTAACTATATTAGGGAGCTTTTTGAGATGAACAAGAACAACAAACTACAGAAACCACACAACAAAATTACGGATACCAAATACATAACAGACCAATTAAAAAGAACTTTATCCTTAACATCAATTCAAAGTAAGTCATTTTCATACCCTTGGGGGGAATCCTCTTGATGGAGCAAGTGAGTCTGAAAGCTGCTAGTAGAGCTTGTTGCAACGGCTCTTGGTGAGATGTCGTGAGTGCAGCTAAAAGCACTCATACTAAATTTAGTTTCTGACCAACTTCTAAAAGAGACGAGTAATAACAAAATTAGAGAGGGAGAAGTGAATGCCAAATAAAATCAAGAACACTGCTTTCTAGGATGAGGCTTTGGAGAGGGAGAAGATTTGGGTTTTCGGTCGAGAGAGATCGACTTGTCTAGGATTGTAACTAGATAAGTCGTTCATTTTATACCAACTGATGTAAGGTATTTTAAGTGATTTTTTTTTTTTTTTTTTTTTTTTGAAGTAACCGACATATGCTATACTTCAAAGTTCAAACCCATTTCCTTTGGTAGCAAGTAAGCTATGTGGGGGAGCCGTAATAGACTTGACTTTCAAGTTTCAACTCAAGTTTTATATGGTGGATCCTACGAAAATGAAAATGAAAACGATATCTCTCATCTATTTGCTCAACCAATGATGATGGTGGTAGCATATATATATATATATATATATATATATATATATATATAAGAAATACTAGGTGTTCTTCTATTGTTCTCTTGGTATCCTTCCAACTGTGATATGGCTTTTAAAATCACCAATAGATTAAAGTCAATAATGATAATCACAAATTCAATGATAATTTTAAAAACCATATCACAGTTATGAAAATACCAAAAAAATACTAGAAGAACACTTAACGTTTTTCAAATTATAAATCATAATAATAACATGAGCATGATGGGTTTCTCATTTCTGTAATAATTGCTCCCGTGCACGCATGCTTATCCTGCAAGCACAAATAAATGTAAAATCCAGGCATATTTTTTGATCATGTCCAAAAAAGTACGCCATGACTCATGAGGAGAAAGGCTGCCTTTATGCTTGCTTCGTGTATTAATTAATTACTATTGTTATTGTTTTTCACGAAATCTCCATTTTATTTCAGTTTCATTAATTATTAGCAGTGTATTCATGAAATCAATATAAAGTTTAATGGCAAAACAAAATTTATGTAGCCGATCCACTTATTAGGGTTTAGCTATAATTAGATTGGAACTAAAATTTTGTTGAATTATGGTATGACTAAATTGAGTTAAGTAAACTTGAAGGTACACAAAAATCTCCAATTATTTTTATTGGATGAGGAAGAAATAAGGAACCAAAACACGTCCTCATTGGGTAGTTCAATTGGCTGAGAGTCACAGTTTATGAAGTAGAGGTCACTAGTTTGAATCTCTCTCTGCCTCTCCTTGTGTGTAACCAACATAAAAGTTATGTCATCTTATTTTCTTAGGGAAGATTTTATTTAATGACTTGTTTAATTTCGATACTAATTAATTATTCCTCTTTTATTTCGCGTTATATCGTTGTTTTTGTTGATACATGACTTGCGAGTGTTGTTATTATATCTTGTTGCTAGATCTTATTAAACAAACTTTCATATCATATTACAATTGGGGTGGTGGAAGAAAATAAAAAATAAAATGGACTTATATCACTTCTTAGTAGGGCTTGTGAATGAATAGAGTCGCTAGCGAACACGCTTAGACACGGATCGGATTGACTTGGCTTGTGATTGATGTTTATTTACTAAACGAGCAAAGCATGAGCAAATTTTCAGGCTTGTTTATTAAAGAAGTCAAACTCGCATAAATGCGACTCAACTCAACTCAACTCATATAAACTCATATATATAACTTCATTTTTTTTTAAAAAAAAAAATTTTACTTTGTAATGGAAACATCTTAAGCATTAAATAAAAATTAGAAAAAAAAAAAAAAAAAAGTCTTCATAATGTAAAGATATAGCTTGAATTAGTGTAATTGTGAGTCTTGATATGTGCATGTGTATGCGTATATATGAGTGAGTTTGTGTGTATGTGTGTGTGTAAATAATGTATAACTTATTATAAGACAAACATATAGTACTTGAGATTAGTTTATTTAAGATTCAAGTTAGTTTATCTAATTAACTTAAATGATAAATTTTAACAATAATTAATCAACTAATAATTAGCCAACATGTACCAAAAAAAAAAATTAAACAGCACAACATTACTTTATATCTTGCTATCTTGTGAACAAGTTCAATTTCGCTCAAAAAATAAATAAATAAAGTTTGAATAAATTATCTAACTCAATGATAAGCTTTTGGTTCATCTTTGAAAAAAATTAAACAAACAAAACTTGAACATTCAATACTCAACTCTACTCAATTCGATTACGGCCTAACTTTCTAAAATTTTCTCATATGTTTGCCTTAGGACTTATCTATATGTAAATTATATATATATATATATAAACTATCATTTGGGCATGCACATTGGTCGATAGCGATATATGCTTTTCTGTCTGTTATTTGACCGGCAATAACCATGAATTGGTCAGTTTTACTATAATTCACGTTCCCAACTTTATTACCAACCCAATCATCAATTCATCTTTCTCTCTCTCTGTCTCTCTGGTTTACACCAACAAAAGGAAAAGGGTAGGTAAAACGGCATAGTTTTACCATGGAGTACAAGGGGAAACTATGATGTGACCTGTGCTTTATTTACATCTAACTATTACTGCCATTCTCAGGAAAAAAAAAAAATTACCATTAAATGATAAAGTGAGCTGTCCACGTTTTATTTACATCAAACTATTACGGTATTCACGATTAAATCATAAAAAGTGACACGTCTACGTTCCATACACAAAGAAAAAAATAATAAGAATAAATAATAAGCAGGTAATTATATAAAAAGAGGGATTGGGATTCTTGAAAATGTGTGTCCGGATCTTATAATTTGTTTGGGATTATGTTTGAGGGGTCAAAAAGTATTTTTAACACTCAAAAAGTTTGTTTGAAGAAAAAAGTATTTATTTGATAAAAAAAAATTAAAAGCGCTTTTAAGGGTCAAAAAAACCTAAAAATAACCAAAACACACTTTTGACAAAAGTTTAAAAATAAAACTTTTACCCAAAAACTCTTTTTAACTTCAAAATTTTATTTTATAAACGCAATTCCAAACAGATTCTTAAGAAATCAGAGTGGCCAAAAGCTCAGAACCATGACAGAGAGAGTGAGTTGAGAGGAGTCAAATGCTTCCTTTCACCTTTCAAAAATTTTCTTGGTTACCCTGGTTGCTGACCCTCAATTTCTCTAGGAACTCCAATGCTAACTACACCTGCATTCGGACTCCAACTCCTCCCTCATAGAAGGCCATAAAATTCAGAGGAATGAGAAACTACCCTCAGATCATGCATATCAGGTTTCCTACAAATGTCTATTTTATCACTCATCCCACCTCTCCCTTTTCCACATTTCTGTTACCCATTTCTTGCATTTGTACGCGTAATGTCCTTGAAAACCTACTTGGTGAGCGAAGGAAGAAGGGAGAAGAATGTATGCGCAGTCACCGCCGGGTTCTCAAGTGGTGTCGCCCATTGATCATTTCTGGAGACGCCTCGAAGAGAAAGGCTTCCTTTATGCTTGGTTCGTATAATTAAGTCTTTCATTTTTATTTTTATTTTTATTTTTTGTAATTTTTTTTATGTTCTAATTTTGTTAAGGAAAACTTCACTTACCCACCATGAACTTACGTGCTTTTCGCAAACACTCTCAATATTTAAAGTCTCTTATTTTGGTATTCGAACTTTGATTTCTTTCCACTTTTCCCCTTCCGTTAAGATTTAACAGAAAATCCTAACGTAGGAGTATGAATTACTAAAATACCCTTAATTTTTATTAAAAAAAACTTTTGACCCGTGGATCTAACCCACCCGTATTGTAACCCACGGATCATATTATTATTATTATTATAAAAAAAAAAAATCGAAGAATGAGAAGGAATCGAAGTAGAAATTGCCTCCGCCGCCGGAGAAGCCCTTGCCAGGGGATTGTTGTGGCAGTAGGTGCATGCGGTGCATGTGGGACGTGTACTATGAGGAGATCAAGGATTACAACAAGCTTTGCGAAAGTGATTCCAACCCCAAATCCACGCCCTCTTGATGTTCTTTGATTTGTATTTCGATTGGCTTGATTTTGTGTTTCTTGGAATTGAATACAGATTATTCGACAGTTGTGATTTTTATTTGATTATGGTTTATCAGTGAAATGGGTTCGATTGCCTTTCCTACTTTTTGGCAATTTAACTCTTAACAAATGTGTGGGTATTGGGTGGGGAAATTGAGCTTAAAAAAGATAAGGAAGAAGACCAAGATTCTGAATTTGGCTTTGGAGGAAGCAGAGGCAGGAAGAAGAAGAAGGAGAAGAGGCAGTGGTGGTCCGATGAGTCTTCTTCATCGCCGGAAATGGAGGAAGGGTGAGCTCTAAATTCTAGTTGGGATTGGAATGCTCACGAAGTGACCCCGGCCAAGTGACCCACCGGCAATGGTGGTCTGATGAGTCTTCTTCATCACCGGAGATGGAAGAAGGGTGAGCTCCAAATTCTAGTTGGGATTGGAACGCTCACGAAGTGACCCACCGACGGGTCACATACCTGGGTCACTTTTTTTTTTTTTTTCAAAAATAATGATTATAATAATAATTTCTTTATTTATAAATGAGTAAATTTGAAACTTTAAAAAAAATTAGGGGCATCTACCGTTTAATTTAACTGCAATATATAACGGTTTGGGAGTATTTAGAAGGAAATCAAAGTTTGATACACCAAAGTGAGAGACTTTGAATATTGGAGGATGTTTACAAAAGACGCGTAAGTTTATAAGGGATAAGTGAAATTACCACATTTTGTTATTTTATCCATGTTTCATTTTGACACCATACACCCAAAAAAAAACTAAAAAAAAAAGAATAAATATCTCTACTATTAATTAAGAATTATGGTATTGAGAAGGCTAGAAGTTAGAGACATGCGGTGGGAAAAGACAGAGAGAGAATTATAGATAGAAAGAACGTGACTTATAATGTGTTCAAAAAGTTAAAATGGAAAATTCATTATTTTTAACAATCACCGATGAAAATAAACATTGTCACATCAGTCTAATGAAAGGGAGACGAAAATAAACATTGACACATCAGTCCAATGAAAGGGAGGTGGGATGAGGTGTACTAGTATATAGCATTACTAATACTTGTTTTTATGGCTTGCTATTTTGAGTTTATGGCTTTTGCTATTTTGAGTGAGAAAAGAAAAAGGAAAAAGGAGCAAACATTCAACTGTGAATAACAAGAGATACAAAGTATTATCATGCATCTATAATCTACCACGCCCACCACTAACCACCTCCCAAAAGTTTTGGGCAGATTGAAGGCTCCAAAGGCTATATTGCTACAGTTGGTGCATGTACCTCTGGACTCTGCCGACCAACTAACAAAATCATTCAGTTGTATAGATGGTTTTAGAAAATATTCCTGCAGGCAATGGAAGTCAGCACTGTGGTCAGCAATATTGACACGAGATTCACACCATTGTTGTCAAGAAAGGTAACACCTGAAATCTTTTTCACCGTTGGTCCTGGTTTTCCAACAACCTGCGATTAACAATAAGGAATTGCTATGTAGAGGTTCAAAATTCCCAAGAATTAACTGATCAGATTCAGGTCACAAGCACTTACAAATGCAATTGGCTGCCAAATACCAGAATAAACACACTGAGATGGGGGTGAAATCTGGGGGAAATGTACATACCTTATTGCGAACAGTGCAGAATCCACTGAATTGCAGGGTTGCCCCCAAAAGAGAATCTATGAGACTTCCACATAGTCCCGCCAGAGCAGAAAGAGGTATTACCAATAACTGCTTTAAAGCTACATCATGGGTGCATTTTGTTGTGAAAAATCCAAAGACAACAAAAGTTAGTCCAATGACACTGCCCGCAGCTGCAGCTGCCAATAGTCCTGCTAGTGTTACGCCACCATTCGTACCCCTCCGAACAGGCTGATAAGTACAGAATTAGCATGCATAATATTTTAAATATTTAAGAGGCAATTCATTTTCCTTTAGTCTGCGTGATAATTAAGGACATAACAAATCACAAAAGGATAAGTCACTTCTTATAGTATAGCAACTATATTTTCATCATTGGGCCTTGAAACTTGAGATACGGGATGAAGGGATTGCTTCAAAGAAATTAATAATTAATAAGTAAACAGATAAATTATATGAAAAAAAAAAAAAAGAAGAAGAAGAGAGAGAGAGTGAATATGGTAAGATGTGGAGGAAAAATTATCTTCATCGTGACATAGACAAGATAATTTTTGAGAAACATGTAGGTTATTTTTTGGCTCACAATACAGCCAAAAACTGCAATCACAAATGTAATGCTTAACAAACTTGGTGGAAGTGAATCTTCTATAAACAAAGTGCCTCTAACCAAATCAAGTTATGCAGGTAAAAATAATTGAATGAGGCCAGAACCTAAATTGCATAAGAGGCATGACCAAAACTAGATAAAGCTGCATCCTAGCTCCAATTGTTGCATTTGGTAGCCAGAGCAGACAATTGCAGTTTAGTGCTTCTAACTCTAAACTAAAGGTACCAGAAACTGTGTAAGCGCACAGAAATGGGAAGGAGAATGCCACAACAACAGAAAGACCAATACAGATAATATTTTGAAGAAAGACTCACCTTGAAGGTTGTGATTAGTCGAGGTTGTGCATCACTAAGTATCCCAAGCTCAGAAGACCAAGTGTCTCCATTGCAGCAGGAATAGTGACCAATAATGCCCCCAATGAGTGAGGTAATAAGAGTTGACTCTTTTGAGTCCAAACACTTGTCCTGCCACCCCGTCAATGTCCACATAATCACAACCAAAACCGCAGCAATCCCACTATTGAACAGAACTTGTGTCCTGAAAAGGAGAACCAGGAGAACAGCCTATCAAGAAAAGCACAGCAATTTGGCATTTGCCATCCCTCAATTATATATAGTCATGTATTTTAGAATATTACTTTAAATGATTAAATCTATCATTTCTTATCGGCTTAAGCTTTTAAAATAGCTATTAATTTAACATAGTATTAGAGTAAAAGTATTTAATTCAAACTCTAACTCCATAGTTCACCCCTATTTTAAAATAGCGGTTATGTGGAAGCGATACGCTTAACCAACCCAACGATTAAGTGGGGGTGATACGCTTAACAAGCCAATGGTTAAAGAGGAAGAGGAAGATCCCTACATGAGCCTAGATTATTCTTTGTGAAGTCTACAAGAGGCCTCAGCTTTTGAGATGGGCAGACTTTTGTTAAATCAGCCGTAGTTATGAATGTCGTATTCAGTTAGAGCTTGGTATACTCTTTTATTTATAAAAGTGAGTTTGTGGTTTCAAAAAAAAAAAAGAAGAAGAAGAAGAAGATACATGCAATTTCTGCTTCGTAAATCAAAGAAAGTAGTAGCGCCACGTAGAATATATGCTTATTCCATTTGTCGGCTTAATATAAAAGCTAGGACGTTACTATGCTCACCACCATCCACCACTGCAACACACTATCACACCAACTTGGCTAACAAAGAGAAAAACGCCCTTCACACTGCTGACGGCTCTGCTCAGCCTTGCGTAGCGATTGTCCCTGCGTTGTAGCCCCGCTCGATACCACCGTGACAATGACTACCACTCAATGCCACCGGCCAACACTCTCTTCACTGGGGCAACCCTTCTCCATATGGCCACCAACCCACACAACACCCACAGACCCCTTTGCGTCACACTTCACACGGATGCCACAGAGTTACCGTCAACCCCGAACAACGTCACTGCACCCACTTCTCACTGCCGAATCACATAGAACCACGACACTCAACTTTCGCACAGCTACCACTGCACAACGGCACCACGAGCGACTCACCTCTTTGTCATTCATTACTTAGTGCAGACCAGAACACCAGATCCTCCTTGCACAGCCACAACCACTTTGACCAGCTACCACCAAACGGCTTAGGCAACCCCATTCAAACACGCACCAACTTCAATTGAGATTTTTTTTTTTGGTATAATGAAGAATGAGAGTAAATAAGAAAAAGATAGGAAAATCGAAATTGACTATGATATCAAATGATAGAAACCTGACGATTACTATCAGTTGAAAATCAAAACATAAAGGAAAAAATGGATAAATAGACCGCTTCGAGGGGATTGTACTCCCAAATAATTGCTTCGAGGGGATCAACCTCCAAATATTGCATAAAGCAATCAATGTTTTTCATTCCTGATTAGTCATACGACATCTACATCATTTTATAGAGGAGATTGTAGCTTCTCTTAGAAATGAATTTATTACCTAATTATGGGAGAATCACCTAATTTTAAAAAGATTGCAATCATGCAATTATTACATAATATTTTCTCATAATAGAGATATGGCAATCACATGAAATTTTTATGATAATATTAGGGAATAGTATGAGGATCCTATCATACAAAATACCTGTTTGCTTTACATGAAAGCACAAAAGATATATGCATTTACAGAAGGTTTCTAAGAATCACATATTCAAAAACCAATACCAACATGAGCTGTAAAACTCAACTCTAATAAATCTAACACAGAAGTGTACTTCTAGCAAGCGAATTTTCTATTTCTTTCTCGAGAAAGGACCAGCATGTGCCAATTTTGAGCCTCATATGTCATTATTCCACATTCCCCAACAATTGAAACAACATCCAATAAATCATATCTGAAATAAATAGAACTAAATCAACTAGTACATAATCTATATTTACTGGCCATGAAAAAAACGAAGAACTTTCACTTGAAATCCATAAGAAACCAGCAAAACAGTGATGAGTACCAATTTCTTTGTCCACCTTCCTTGAAATCAGCATCGACGAGTCGCTTTTTCTCCTCACCCACCTTCGTGAGCTTAGACGAAGTGAAAAAGAACACAAGCAGCATAGCTCCATACCTAAAAAAATTATTAAAAAAAAAAAAACCAAAAACAAAACAAAACACTCAATCAACCATTTTCTTGCTTTTCCCGCGTTTTCTCAGCGACCAAACAGAGTCCAAATAAAGCAAATGGGAAAAAGTAGAGTAGAGAAGAACCTGTATCCGAGAGCAATGTGGACGGTCATAACGAGGAAGCCAGAAAGAGCCCGGTCATAACGAGGAAGCCAGAAAGAGCCCCGGAAAGGTCGAGGGATTTTCGTCTGTAAGCTCTGATTGCGATTAAAGACGAGATTAACGCAGCGATTAGTGGTTGAATCAGTGAGTTTTCCATTGTTGCCCCCCTGTGGCTGTGGATGGGAGGTTTTCTCAGCAGAGTTGCAGCCTTGCAGGGTCAGCTGCCGTTGAACTTGGAGTATGTGAAAGGACGGAGATGATGGAGACGTGTTACACGAACGTGTGCCGTATTAAACTTTCAGAAAATAAATAAATAAATAAATAAAAAATAAAACGTTGAGAGCTTTGGAAATATAGAATCATATTTCAATTGTTTTTTTTTTTTTTTTTTCCTCTGAGCTAGCTTTGGAAATATGATTCTGCTTCAGCCAATGTGTGGTAGGTGGGATTCGGATTTTTCGTTATGGTTAAGAACCAAATCTACGATATGGATTTGGCCAGCAAAATAATGGCAGTCTTTTTGCTTTTTAATCAAAAAAGCCAAAGTATTAATAACAATTCAACCTACAAAATATTTATATAACATTTAAAATAGACTAATGTTATAAGTCTTTGAAGAGTTTTATTATAGGGTTAAGTACTTCATACCCTCTTAGGGTTTCTCAACTTTATTTTTTCTTTCTTGTGGTTTCATTTTTATTACAGGAGGTCCTGTGGTTTTGATAAGTGACCAAATTAGTCCATCCGTTAGTTGACCGTTAAGACTGACAAGTGGACCAATCATGGAAATTATGGAATGGAGTCGTTTGCGTTTTCTTTAGTAACTTTTTTAAGTTTTAAAACAACCAATTGCGCTCGACAATCTTTTCATGGTCCAGCACACCCATTACTTTCTGACCCATGCAATTATTGCATATTGGTTGAATTGAATAATAAATTTCAAAGAGTGGTGATTTATAAAACCGGGGTGCATAAAGAATGTGCACGCCTATGTTACACACACACACATATATATATATATATATATATATATATATATATATATTACTATTTACATGTTATTTTAATATTATAACACCGGCGTTCATACTCTTCATGCATGCCAGTGTTATATAAATTATTGCTCAATTTTAAAACATTAGAGTCTACTTTCAAATTTTGATAATTTAAAAAAAAAAAAAAAAAAATTAATGGGATATAAAAGTAAAAAAAAAAAAATGTTTTAATGTGATATAAAAGTAAAATTTGTTTTTTGTGAGATTTACACTTGAAAAATGTTGTGTTTTAAAAAAAGAGAAATGTTATAGTGCAATAAAAGAATTATGTTTTGCTCATAAAAGTTTTAGGTGGCAAGAGGTCACAGGCCACATGCGTAGTTGCTGTGATCCCACCAACTGATGGGGCCTATGGCCTCTTGCCACATAGGACTTTTATGGGCTAAAAAATGAACTTTTTATTACACTATAATATATCTCTTTAAAAAATATTTTTTATTTTGAATTATTTACTAACAATTTTGAAAAAAAAAAAAAAATGGTGTGATTTTGAAACCAGAAAACATAACTATAAGCGTCTCTAAAAAGAAATATATTTTTCTTTTTGGATTTGGGCGGAGAAATGAGAATAAATTTATTTATCAGTACATTAATTACATCAAAATACTTTTTTCAACTAGAAATCATCCTTTGAAAACTTTTAAAGTCTATTCGTTAATGATTTTTTTTTTTTTTTTTTGGGAGAAAACGTGGTTTGCGTTTTCTTTAATAACCATCAATTGTGATGGAATCTCTTTTCAAGTGGAGCATACACATTACTTTTTGAACCATGCAAGTATTGCCTTTTGATTGAATTGAAAACAATAGATTTCAAAAAGTTAAAGAGGGGTACTTTTAATTTGATTTAAAAAGTTTTTGAGAGCAACACTTCCCACTTGAAAAGTATAGTGTTTTGAAAAAAAAAAAAATTGCTTTGAAGTATTTACTAACAATTTTGAAAAAAGTATAAAATAGATCTATAGGCCGTCTAAAAAAAAAATTAGAAAGTCAACTGCCTGATTTTTAGATCAAATAATTCCTGGTAACAAGCTTCAAAATAATTTCGAAAGCCACAGTTTTGATGTCATAAATTTCTACTTGATTTCTGTTCTATGGAAAAATGTTTTATTTGATTTCGTGTAATTTTTCAGAAATTGTGTTAAAGTCAAAGGACTATTTACTCATAAATCAAGTAATTGGGGTTAAATACCTTATTCACCCCTCAGGTTTAGCTTTTTTATTTTTTTTTATCCTTAGAGTTTACTTTTTATCACAATTTGCCTAAATATGGAGATGGTCCCTCTGTCCAAGATTTGACGGAACGCCACGTTAGCACCAACTACGATTTGACACGTGTCTATATAATTAATTAAAAAATAATAATTAAAAAAAATTAAAAACATTAAAAAAATTATATTTAATTAAATTTAAC
>NC_081551.1:18079841-18090579 GCF_901000735.1 Corylus avellana | reverse complement strand
GGATTGGAACGCTCACGAAGTGACCCACCGACGGGTCACATACCTGGGTCACTTTTTTTTTTTTTTTTCAAAAATAATGATTATAATAATAATTTCTTTATTTATAAATGAGTAAATTTGAAACTTTTAAAAAAATTAGGGGTATCTACCGTTTAATTTAACTGCAATATATAACGGTTTGAGAGTATTTGGAAGGAAATCAAAGTTTGATACACCAAAGTGAGAGACTTTGAATATTGGGGGATGTTTACAAAAGACGCGTAAGTTTATAAGGGATAAGTGAAATTACCACATTTTGTTATTTTATCCATGTTTCATTTTGACACCGTACACCCAAAAAAAAACAAAAAAAAGAAAGAATAAATATCTCTACTATTAATTAAGAATTATGGTATTGAGAAGGCTAGAAGTTAGAGACATGCGGTGGGAAAAGACAGAGAGAGAATTATAGATAGAAAGAACGTGACTTATAATGTGTTCAAAAAGTTAAAATGGAAAATTCATTATTTTTAACAATCACCGATGAAAATAAACATTGTCACATCAGTCTAATGAAAGGGAGACGAAAATAAACATTGACACATCAGTCCAATGAAAGGGAGGTGGGATGAGGTGTACTAGTATATAGCATTACTAATACTTGTTTTTATGGCTTGCAATTTTGAGTTTATGGCTTTTGCTATTTTGAGTGAGAAAAGAAAAAGGAAAAAGGAGCAAACATTCAACTGTGAATAACAAGAGATACAAAGTATTATCATGCATCTATAATCTACCACGCCCACAACTAACCACCTCCCAAAAGTTTTGGGCAGATTGAAGGCTCCAAAGGCTATATTGCTACAGTTGGTGCATGTACCTCTGGACTCTGCCGACCAACTAACAAAATCATTCAGTTGTATAGATGGTTTTAGAAAATATTCCTGCAGGCAATGGAAGTCAGCACTGTGGTCAGCAATATTGACACGAGATTCACACCATTGTTGTCAAGAAAGGTAACACCTGAAATCTTTTTCACCGTTGGTCCTGGTTTTCCAACAACCTGCGATTAACAATAAGGAATTGCTATGTAGAGGTTCAAAATTCCCAAGAATTAACTGATCAGATTCAGGTCACAAGCACTTACAAATGCAATTGGCTGCCAAATACCAGAATAAACACACTGAGATGGGGGTGAAATCTGGGGGAAATGTACATACCTTATTGCGAACAGTGCAGAATCCACTGAATTGCAGGGTTGCCCCCAAAAGAGAATCTATGAGACTTCCACATAGTCCCGCCAGAGCAGAAAGAGGTATTACCAATAACTGCTTTAAAGCTACATCATGGGTGCATTTTGTTGTGAAAAATCCAAAGACAACAAAAGTTAGTCCAATGACACTGCCCGCAGCTGCAGCTGCCAATAGTCCTGCTAGTGTTACGCCACCATTCGTACCCCTCCGAACAGGCTGATAAGTACAGAATTAGCATGCATAATATTTTAAATATTTAAGAGGCAATTCATTTTCCTTTAGTCTGCGTGATAATTAAGGACATAACAAATCACAAAAGGATAAGTCACTTCTTATAGTATAGCAACTATATTTTCATCATTGGGCCTTGAAACTTGAGATACGGGATGAAGGGATTGCTTCAAAGAAATTAATAATTAATAAGTAAACAGATAAATTATATGAAAAAAAAAAAAAAGAAGAAGAAGAGAGAGAGAGTGAATATGGTAAGATGTGGAGGAAAAATTATCTTCATCGTGACATAGACAAGATAATTTTTGAGAAACATGTAGGTTATTTTTTGGCTCACAATACAGCCAAAAACTGCAATCACAAATGTAATGCTTAACAAACTTGGTGGAAGTGAATCTTCTATAAACAAAGTGCCTCTAACCAAATCAAGTTATGCAGGTAAAAATAATTGAATGAGGCCAGAACCTAAATTGCATAAGAGGCATGACCAAAACTAGATAAAGCTGCATCCTAGCTCCAATTGTTGCATTTGGTAGCCAGAGCAGACAATTGCAGTTTAGTGCTTCTAACTCTAAACTAAAGGTACCAGAAACTGTGTAAGCGCACAGAAATGGGAAAGAGAATGCCACAACAACAGAAAGACCAATACAGATAATATTTTGAAGAAAGACTCACCTTGAAGGTTGTGATTAGTCGAGGTTGTGCATCACTAAGTATCCCAAGCTCAGAAGACCAAGTGTCTCCATTGCAGCAGGAATAGTGACCAATAATGCCCCCAATGAGTGAGGTAATAAGAGTTGACTCTTTTGAGTCCAAACACTTGTCCTGCCACCCCGTCAATGTCCACATAATCACAACCAAAACCGCAGCAATCCCACTATTGAACAGAACTTGTGTCCTGAAAAGGAGAACCAGGAGAACAGCCTATCAAGAAAAGCACAGCAATTTGGCATTTGCCATCCCTCAATTATATATAGTCATGTATTTTAGAATATTACTTTAAATGATTAAATCTATCATTTCTTATCTGCTTAAGCTTTTAAAATAGCTGTTAATTTAACATAGTATTAGAGTAAAAGTATTTAATTCAAACTCTAACTCCATAGTTCACCCCTATTTTAAAATAGCGGTTATGTGGAAGCGATACGCTTAACCAACCCAACGATTAAGTGGGGGTGATACGCTTAACAAGCCAATGGTTAAAGAGGTAGAGGAAGATCCCTACATGAGCCTAGATTATTCTTTGTGAAGTCTACAAGAGGCCTCAGCTTTTGAGATGGGCAGACTTTTGTTAAATCAGCCGTAGTTATGACTGTCGTATTCAGTTAGAGCTTGGTATACTCTTTTATTTATAAAAGTGAGTTTGTGGTTTCAAAAAAAAAAAGAAGAAGATACATGCAATTTCTGCTTCGTAAATCAAAGAAAGTAGTAGCGCCACGTAGAATATATGCTTATTCCATTTGTCGGCTTAATATAAAAGCTAGGACGTTACTATGCTCACCACCATCCACCACTGCAACACACTATCACACCACCTTGGCTAACAAAGAGAAAAACGCCCTTCACACTGCTGACGGCTCTGCTCAGCCTTGCGTAGCGATTGTCCCTGCGTTGTAGCCCCGCTCGATACCACCGTGACAATGACTACCACTCAATGCCACCGGCCAACACTCTCTTCACTGGGGCAACCCTTCTCCATATGGCCACCAACCCACACAACACCCACAGACCCCTTTGCGTCACACTTCACACGGATGCCACAGAGTTACCGTCAACCCCGAACAACGTCACTGCACCCACTTCTCACTGCCGAATCACATAGAACCACGACACTCAACTTTCGCACAGCTACCACTGCACAACGGCACCACGAGCGACTCACCTCTTTGTCATTCATTACTTAGTGCAGACCAGAACACCAGATCCTCCTTGCACAGCCACAACCACTTTGACCAGCTACCACCAAACGGCTTAGGCAACCCCATTCAAACACGCACCAACTTCAATTGAGATTTTTTTTTTGGTATAATGAAGAATGAGAGTAAATAAGAAAAAGATAGGAAAATCGAAATTGACTATGATATCAAATGATAGAAACCTGACGATTACTATCAGTTGAAAATCAAAACATAAAGGAAAAAATGGATAAATAGACCGCTTCGAGGGGATTGTACTCCCAAATAATTGCTTCGAGGGGATCAACCTCCAAATATTGCATAAAGCAATCAATGTTTTTCATTCCTGATTAGTCATACGACATCTACATCATTTTATAGAGGAGATTGTAGCTTCTCTTAGAAATGAATTTATTACCTAATTATGGGAGAATCACCTAATATTAAAAAGATTGCAATCATGCAATTATTACATAATATTTTCTCATAATAGAGATATGGCAATCACATGAAATTTTTATGATAATATTAGGGAATAGTATGAGGATCCTATCATACAAAATACCTGTTTGCTTTACATGAAAGCACAAAAGATATATACATTTACAGAAGGTTTCTAAGAATCACATATTCAAAAACCAATACCAACATGAGCTGTAAAACTCAACTCTAATAAATCTAACACAGAAGTGTACTTCTAGCAAGCGAATTTTCAATTTCTTTCTCGAGAAAGGACCAGCATGTGCCAATTTTGAGCCTCATATGTCATTATTCCACATTCCCCAACAATTGAAACAACATCCAATAAATCATATCTGAAATAAATAGAACTAAATCAACTAGTACATAATCTATATTTACTGGCCATGAAAAAAACGAAGAACTTTCACTTGAAATCCATAAGAAACCAGCAAAACAGTGATGAGTACCAATTTCTTTGTCCACCTTCCTTGAAATCAGCATCGACGAGTCGCTTTTTCTCCTCACCCACCTTCGTGAGCTTAGACGAAGTGAAAAAGAACACAAGCAGCATAGCTCCATACCTAAAAAAATTATTAAAAAAAAAAAAAAACAAAACACTCAATCAACCATTTTCTTGCTTTTCCCGCGTTTTCTCAGCGACCAAACAGAGTCCAAATAAAGCAAATGGGAAAAAGTAGAGTAGAGAAGAACCTGTATCCGAGAGCAATGTGGACGGTCATAACGAGGAAGCCGGAAAGAGCCCCGGAAAGGTCGAGGGATTTTCGTCTGTAAGCTCTGATTGCGATTAAAGACGAGATTAACGCAGCGATTAGTGGTTGAATCAGTGAGTTTTCCATTGTTGCCCCCCTGTGGCTGTGGATGGGAGGTTTTCTCAGCAGAGTTGCAGCCTTGCAGGGTCAGCTGCCGTTGAACTTGGAGTATGTGAAAGGACGGAGATGATGGAGACGTGTTACACGAACGTGTGCCGTATTAAACTTTCAGCAAATCATATTTCCAAATCTCAGAAAATAAATAAATAAATAAATAAAACGTTGAGAGCTAGCTTTGGAAATATGATTCTGCTTCAGCCATTGTGTGGTAGGTGGGATTCGGATTTTTCGTTATGGTTAAGAACCAAATCTACGATATGGATTTGGCCAGCAAAATAATGGCAGTCTTTTTGCTTTTTAATCAAAAAAGCCAAAGTATTAATAACAATTCAACGTACAAAATATTTATATAATATTTAAAATAGACTAATGTTATAAGTCTTTGAAGAGTTTCATTATAATCATTTCAAGTGTAATATGACTTTTAAAATCATCAATCGATTACAAGTTAATAAATTATATCTCAAATTTTAACGGTAATTTTAAAAGTAACATCATATTTAAGATGATTTTAAAAAAACTTATAACATTACTCTTTAAAATAATTTTTATTTTTACGGGGCCATCACAACTACCAAAATAGTTAGTTCGTTACTTTACTCATGGAATGGGGTCGACTGCGTTTTCTTTAGTAACTTTTTTAAGTTTTAAAACAACCAATTGCGCTCGACTATCTTTTCATGGTCAAGCACACTCATTACTTTCTGACCCATGCAATTATTGCCTATTGGTTGAATTGAATAATAAATTTAAAAGAGTAGTGTTTTATATAACATTGGCTTGCAAGAAAAATGTGCATGCCTATGTTATATATATATATATATATATATATATATATTATAACACCGGCGTGCATACTCTTCATGCATGCCAGTATTATATAAATCACTGCTCAATTTCAAAACATTAGAGTCTACCTTCAAATTTTGATAATTTAAAAATAAATAAAAAAGTTTAATGGGATATAAAAGTAAAAAAAAAAAAATGTTTTAATGTGATATAAAGGTAAAATTTGTTTTTTGTGAGATTTACACTTGTAAAATGTTGTGTTTTAAAAAAAGAAAAATGCTATAGTGCAATAAAAAGATTATTTTTTGCTCATAAAAGTTTTAGGTGACAAGAGGTTACAGGCTACATCCGTAATTGCTGTGGTCCCACCAACTAATGGGGCCTATGGCCTCTTGCCACATAGGACTTTTATGGGCCAAAAAATAGATTTTTTTATTACACTATAGCATATCTCTTTAAAGAATATTTTTTGTTTTGAATTATTTACTAACAATTTTGAAAAAAAAAAAAAAAAATGGTGTGATTTTGAAAGCAGAAAACATAACTATAAGCGTCTCTAAAAAGAAATATATTTTTCTTTTTGGATTTGGGCGGAGAAATGAGAATAAATTTATTTATCATTACATTAATTACATCAAAATACTTTTTCAACTAGAAATTATCCTTTGAAAACTTTTAAAGTCTATTCGTTAATGAATTTTATTTTTATTTTTTTGGAGAAAACGTGGTTTGCGTTTTCTTTAATAACCATCAATTGTGATGGAATCTCTTTTCAAGTGGAGCATACACATTACTTTTTGAACCATGCAAGTATTGCCTTTTGATTGAATTGAAAACAATAGATTTCAAAAAGTTAAAGAGGGGTACTTTTACTTTGATTTAAAAAGTTTTTGAGAGCAACACTTCCCACTTGAAAAGTATAGTGTTTTGAAAAAAAAAAAAAAATTGCTTTGAAGTATTTACTAACAATTTTGAAAAAAGTATAAAATAGATCTATTGGCCGTCTCAAAAAAAAAAATTAGAAAGTCAACCGCCTGATTTTTAGATCAAATAATTCCTGGTAACAAGCTTCAAAATAATTTCGAAAGCCACAGTTTTGATGTCATAAATTTCTACTTGATTTCTGTTCTATGGAAAATTTTTTATTTGATTTCATGTGATTTTTCAAAAATTGTGTTAAAGTCGAAGGACTATTTACTCATAAATCAAGTAATTGGAGTTAAATACTTTATTCACCCCTCTGGTTTAACTTATTTATTTTTTTATCCTTAGGACTTTTTATCACAGTTTGCCTAAAGACGGAGATGGTCCTCCGTCCAAAATTTGACGAAACGTCATATTAGCACCAATTATGGTTTGACACATATCCATATAATTAATTAAAAAATAATAATTTAAAAAAAAAATTAAAAATAGTAAAAAATTATATTTAATTAAATTTAACAAAAAAAAATAAAAAATTGAGGGTGGCCCTTTGACCATGATGGTTGTTCAGCCACCCCCAAGGGCCAATTGATAAAAAGTATAAACATAAATAAATAAATTGGAAAGCCCTTGGGGTGGCCAAACCACCCCCAAGGGTCATGGGAGTGGTTCGGCCACCCCAGACCGATTGATTTGGGGTGGCCAAACTACCCCAATGGTCAAAGGGGTGGCCAGCCACCCCCCAAATGGCCAAAGGAAGTGGCTACGGCAACCAAATTTTTTTAAAAAATATATATAATTTTTTAATGTTTTTAATTTTTTAAATTTTTTTTTAATTAATTAATTAATTATGTGGACACGTGTCAAACTGTAATTGGTGCTGACGTGACATTCCGTCAAATTTTGAACAGAAAATTTTGATGAATGGACCATTTCCGTCTTTAAGCAAACTAGAAAAACCTTATGTAATAAAAAAGTAAACCTTAGAGATCAAAAAAATAAAAAAAGTTAAATTGGGTGGGTAAATAAGATATTTAATCATAATCATTGATATAGGAGAATATATAGACGAGTGTTAAATTATTGATATTATATTAATAATTCAGAATTTTAGCATTACCATGGGACCTTTTATCTTTTTTTAATTCTTATAGGGATTCGGTGCGGATGAGGATAAATTGCCGTGGCAGCAATTTTCATTTGTGAGGCCAGAAATATGCCACGTTACTAAGGTCTTGTCTTTGAAAGAGATGTTAAGAAAACAAAAGAATGTGAAAGAAGGCGTGGCATGTTGCTGACCTTACATATTGCCGTGGATCTGATCCATTGGGTGCTACTTGGCTTATTCGGATAATGGCCTGCCATTATTTCAAATTCTCTTATTCATAGATATGACATTTTTCGCCTTTTGACGTTCGTATCGGCCGCCCAAGAACCGAATACGAATTGATTGGCACTGACAGTCTGACCGCTACATGCTTTATTCTACTCGAGATGCAGCAGCTTTTATTCTGTTGCATGTGTTTCATGCATCAAACTTTTTCAATCATACTTTTATTATTTACATTAACTATTTGTTAAAAAATAAATGAAGTTATTAACTGATGATATCTTTTAGCATATATATAAATAAAATTTTGTTTATCATAATTCCAATAATAAAAGTACAAAAAAATTTCATTTTAAACCCTTGAACAATTACGTATTTTGAAAAGACTCTTCTAAATTTTAAAAACTCTCAATTTACTTTTAATTTAATTCAATTGATCCATCTCCATCAGATTCATCCATTAATCCTTAACAAAAATAACTAAAAAGAACAAATTATTATTATAGTGGTTCTTTCTTATTTTAAGAAAACCCACATGGAATTTCTGACTTCTTTTACTCTTTCCTATGTAATATTTTATTGGCTCACATAACATGATGCATGTTTTATCACCTATTATCAACTTGTATTATTGATAATTAGGGCTGGGCAAAAACTCGCCCAACCCGAAGACATGACCCGAACCGCCCCGCCCCGTGCGGATTCAGTGTGTATTTTCACGGGTTCAGGTTGAGAATATCCAACCCGTGCGGGGCGGGGCGGGTTTCGAGTTTACTAATATTTCTTATGCAGGTACCCGCCCCGCCCCGCCCCTAAAACACCAAAAGAAAAGTAGAAAACCCTAGACACTTAAGAGACCCATAACCCATTCACATTCAGCCTTTCTCCCTTTCACGATTCACCCAGCCCTCAAGTCCTCAGCAGTCAACACAGCCGTCAGCCGCACCTCTCTCCCGTCGGACCCATCTCACGATTCTCACTCCTCGGCGTCCCCGCACCGCACGACAATCAATTGCAGTCACCGCACCTCTCGATCTCCCATCAGACGGTCGGACCCATCTCACTCCCCGCATCGCACGACTGCACCTCTCGATCTCCCATCGGACCCATCACTCTCGAGTCTCGCCTCTCGATCTCTCACTCTCGCCTCTCGATCTCAGATCAGAAGGGTTCTCTCTCTCTCTATCTCTTTCTCTCTCTCTCTCTTTTATGTTTGGTTCTTGGGAAAGATGAAATGAAAGGAAAGAAAAAAATATTCTCAAATGATTTCCTTTTCTGGGTATTACTAGAAAATATATGAAGAAAGAATTGCTTATATTTTTTTCTTTTCTTGCTTTTTGGTTTCTTGGATCGGATGTTGCTTGAAAAATGTCTTGGAAGTCTAGTTTTGCTCGTTGTTGGCATTTTTACCCAAGAAACCCGCCCCAACCCGCAAGACCCGCAGCTATTAAACCCGCACCTCACATACCTGACCCGCGCGGATCTTGGTCATTGGGCTCGGGTGGCGGGTTGGAAAAATTCAAACCCGCAAGGTGCGGGTCGGGTGGGGAAAAAAAAAAACCCAATACCCGCCCCGCCCCGTGCCCAGCCCTATTGATAATTATTAGGAGCAAGTGATAGGATCATCTGAACTTAATCTTTTCGAACTAATTATTATCATTGAAAAATAAAATTAAAAAAAGGGTTCTCACCCTCCCCCATTACTCTTCCTTCCCCAACCTTTCCAAAAGCCATCCTCTTTCATCTTCCCCAACATTTTCAGACGCTATCCCCAATCCATCTCGGCATAACAACTTTCTATATATAAATGGACAGTTTTTCCCTCTCTTTTATTTTCAAATTAGATTGAAATAATTTATTCTAATCTAATTTTTTAAACTATCATGTGTCTGAAATGCATATATTTCTCACATACATTTTTAATAGAACACGTGATTTCACATGCATTTTTAAATCAAATGTGTTTTGAACACATGTCAATTTAACAAACTGGGTAGAAAAAATTTCCTAATTTGACAGAAACGTTTGTTCTATCGGAATTCCCCACACAAATACTTTTCCTCTTTGATTTCAAGATTTGGGAAACGGCAATAATTTATGCATGACTAATCTAAATTTGAATAAAAGTACAAAATATCAAATTCCTACCTGATTCTTCAAGGTGAAATATAAGGGCAGCCAAAGCAGAGAAAATCTCACAATTTGCATGTTTGGAACTCCATTATGATACCTGAATAAAAATAATAATATTTAGTAGACTGCTACACAACTACCATACAACCTGATAATGCTATGGTGAAAATCAACAATTTCATCAACACTTAAAAAAAAGGATCAACACTTGGAAAAATTAAAATTAAAGGTTGATTTTCACTACCATGTATGTCATCTAGTTGTATGGTAGTCGTACAACAATTTACTAAATAGCATTACTCCTCGAACAAATACGCATTTACAACACAAAACTTACTTTACACACCAAGATGATATGGGGAAGTAAACAATAGGGAGGAAGGTCAAAAAGTCAACCAAATCAACCCCATCCTCTCCCTCTACCCCTCCCCTGACCCTTTCTTCCCCTTCCCCTTCCCCTTCCTCTCCCTCTGCCTCCTTGTTCTGTATCACGATACCTCTCATCGTCTCTTGCATAATTAAACATACTCATTCTCAAGTCATCTGCCCCTGCGTTGGGAGGACCCCTTTGTGCCTGAACAGGTTGGTAATAAACTGAGTTGGGAGGACCCCTTTGTGCCTGAGCAGGTTGGAAATAAACTGCGTTGGGAGGACCCCTCTGTGCCTGAACAGGTTGAAAATAAACTGAGTTGGGAGGACCTCTTTGTGCCTGAGCAGGTTGGAAATAAACTGCGTTGGGAGGACCCCTTTGTGCCTGAAAAGGTTGGAAATAATGATGTCAGATGTAGGAAGCAAACTCGAAGCCAAAATGAAAACACAAAACTATTATATTTTTATCCTAGAATTATCTAACAA
>NC_081551.1:18025244-18079741 GCF_901000735.1 Corylus avellana | reverse complement strand
TTGCCGTGGATCCTGATCCATTCGGTGCTACTTGGCTTATTCGGATAATGGCCTGCCATTATTTCAAATTCTCTTATTCGCCTTTTGACGTTCATATCGGCCGCCCAAGAACCGAATACGAATTGATTGGCACTGACAGTCTGACCGCTACATGCTTTATTCTACTCGAGATGCAGCAGCTTTTATTCTGTTGCATGTGTTTCATGCATCAAACTTTTTCAATCATACTTTTATTATTTACATTAACTATTTGTTAAAAAATAAATGAAGTTATTAACTGATGATATCTTTTAGCATATATATAAATAAAATTTTGTTTATCATAATTCCAATAATAAAAGTACGAAAAAATTTTATTTTAAACCCTTGAACAATTACGTATTTTAAGAAGACTCTTCTTAATTTTAAAAACTCTCAATTTACTTTTAATTTAATTCAATTGACCCATTTCCATCATATTCATCCATTAACCCCTAACAAAAATAACTAAAAAGAACAAATTATTATTATAGTGGTTCTTTCTTATTTTAAGAAAACCCACATGGAATTTCTGACTTCTTTTACTCTTTCCTATGTAATATTTTATTGGCTTACATAACATGATGCATGTTTTTATCACCTATTATCAACTTGTATTATTGATAATTAGGGCTGGGCAAAAACTCGCCCAACCCGAAGACCCGACCCAAACCGCCCCGCCCCGTGTGGGTTCAGTGTGTATTTTCACTGGTTCAAGTTGAGAATATCCAACCCATGCGGGGCGGGGCGGGTTTCGGGTTTACTAATATTTCTTATGCGGGTACCCGCCCCGCCCCGCCCCTAAAACATCAAAAGAAAAGTAGAAAACCCTAGACACTTAAGAGACCCATAACCCATTCACATTCAGCCTTTCTCCCTTTCACGATTCACCTAGCCCTCAAGTCCTCAGCAGTCAACACAGCCGTCAGCCGCACCTCTCTCCCGTCGGACCCATCTCACGATTCTCACTCCCCAGCGTCCCCGCACCGCACAACAATCGATTGCAGTCACCGCACCTCTCGATCTCCCATCAGACGGTCGAACCCATCTCACTCCCAGCATCGCACGACTGCACCTCTCGATCTCCCATCGGACCCATCACTCTCGAGTCTCGCCTCTCGATCTCTCACTCTCGCCTCTCGATCTCATATCAGAAGGGTTCTCTCTCTCTCTTTTCTGTTTGGTTCTTGGGAAAGATGAAATGAAAGGAAAGAAAAAAATATTCTCAAATGATTTCCTTTTCTGGGTATTACTAGAAAATATATGAAGAAAGAATTGCTTATATTTTTTTCTTTTCTTTCTTTTTGGTTTCTTGGATCGAATGTTGCTTGAAAAATGTCTTGGAAGTCTGGTTTTGCTCGTTGTTGGCATTTTTACCCAAGAAACCCGCCCCAACCCGCAAACCCGCAGCTATTAAACCCGCACCTCAAATACCCAACCCGCGCGGATCTTGAAAATCCAAACCCGCAAAGTGCGGGTCGGGTGGAAAAAAAAAAAAAAAAACACAATACCCGACCCGACCCGACACGTGCCCAGCCCTATTGATAATTATTAGGAGCAAGTGATAGGATCATCTGAACTTAATCTTTTCGAACTAATTATTATCATTGAAAAATAAAATTAAAAAAAGGGTTCTCACCCTCCCCCATTACTCTTCCTTCCCCAACCTTTCCAAAAGCCATCCTCTTTCATCTTCCCCAACATTTTCAGACGCTATCCCCAATCCATCTCGGCATAACAACTTTCTATATATAAATGGACAGTTTTTACCTCTCATTTATTTTCAAATTAGATTGAAATAATTTATTCTAATCTAATTTATTAAACTATCATGTGTCTGAAATGCATATATTTCTCACATACATTTTTAATAGAACACGTGATTTCACATGCATTTTTAAATCAAATGTGTTTTGAACACATGTCAATTTAACAAACTGGGTAGAAAAAATTTCCTAATTTGACAGAAACGTTTGTTCTATCGGAATTCCCCACACAAATACTTTTCCTCTTTGATTTCAAGATTTGGGAAACGGCAATAATTTATGCATGACTAATCTAAATTTGAATAAAAGTACAAAATATCAAATTCCTACCTGATTCTTCAAGGTGAAATATAAGGGCAGCCAAAGCAGAGAAAATCTCACAATTTGCATGTTTGGAACTCCATTATGATACCTGAATAAAAATAATAATATTTAGTAGACTGCTACACAACTACCATACAACCTGATAATGCTATGGTGAAAATCAACAATTTCATCAACACTTAAAAAAAAGGATCAACACTTGGAAAAATTAAAATTAAAGGTTGATTTTCACTACTATGTATGTCATCTAGTTGTATGGTAGTCGTACAACAATTTACTAAATAGCATTACTCCTCGAACAAATACGCATTTATAACACAAAACTTACTTTACACACCAAGATGATATGGGGAAGTAAACAATAGGGAGGAAGGTCAAAAAGCCAACCAAATCAACCCCATCCTCTCCCTCTACCCCTCCCCTGACCCTTTCTTCCCCTTCCCCTTCCCCTTCCTCTCCCTCTGCCTCCTTGTTCTGTATCACGATACCTCTCATCGTCTCTTGCATAATTAAACATACTCATTCTCAAGTCATCTGCCCCTGCGTTGGGAGGACCCCTTTGTGCCTGAACAGGTTGGTAATAAACTGAGTTGGGAGGACCCCTTTGTGCCTGAGCAGGTTGGAAATAAACTGCGTTGGGAGGACCCCTCTGTGCCTGAACAGGTTGAAAATAAACTGAGTTGGGAGGACCTCTTTGTGCCTGAGCAGGTTGGAAATAAACTGCGTTGGGAGGACCCCTTTGTGCCTGAAAAGGTTGGAAATAATGATGTCAGATGTAGGAAGCAAACTCGAAGCCAAAATGAAAACACAAAACTATTATATTTTTATCCTAGAATTATCTAACAATGTTGACTTGGCACTCCAAATCAACAATTGGATTTTTTTTTTCTAAAATGATTAATCCAAAGGCTACTTGGGAGTGTCACGTCAACCTTCTTGAATGAATGTTGAATCAAATTATAATATCTAGCATTTCTCACGTATCTATAAAAACGACTACCATCTATTACTAGGCAACAGCAGAAATAAAACTAAAGGACACAGATTCTGACATGAGAATCTTCCAAATCAAATTGGTTTTGAAGCTGCCACGCAAGATCCTCATCACGAGTAATATCCGGAAGCCCATCCTGAACAAGAGGCTTTGTGCCAGCTTTTCTGTTTTCCCATTCATTCAGAGTGAAAACAACTGGCTCTTCTTCTCTTCCCTTCCCCCTATGTTTTCGGCCTCTAGAATGTCTATCATCCTGGTTTGGGTTACTCATTTTCTGGAGGAGTTTCTGCGCAGATGCTTGATTTTGAACAGGGACAGATTCCACTACTGTTAAAAAGGCACAAATATTCACATTAGTATGACATACAAAATTGTAAACCCACTAAAAGATATCTCTTCTTATTCTAAGTTGAAGATGTATCTATTGGTTTATTTATGATACGTTCAATCAAAATTTCAAGACACTATTTCAGTTTTACTTTCTATTTTATTATGTAGTCAGTTAATGAGTTCATACTGAATGATGACCAGTCCATATATGTAAACCAAGATAATGGGAAATTTGGTTTCCTCTCCTCCGGTATTGATATCTGAGTCATAAAACACACCTGTCCCACTGTCCCTTTTCATCTTTCTAACTAAACACAAATTCCAAGCATGCAAACTCATGCCACCCCTCATGCGGCTCATGCCGCTAATGAAAAACAAAGCAAACTAATTCTAAATGAGATAATACTTAAAGAGTACCAAAATGAAGTTACAATCAAAATGAAATTCCACCTTCTTTTGGTCTCATTTCGGAGCAGCTTGCCTTTTCTTCAGTCTTCTCTGTGATGGAAGCTGTTTTTGGATTATTATCCATGTCAGATGCTTTATCAAGGTTTTGCTGCACAGTAGGCCTAATGCTAGTATTTCCACCAAGAGCATTAAGCACACCGTTCTTGGAAGTAGACGCAGCATAATCTGCAAATCATCACCTTCTGTCATGACTTCATAGACTTGTAAACATGGTTTTAAAGAGTGCATCATAACAAGTTAACAATAATAATCCACCTTGTACAGTGTCAGAGCCAGACGTTTATCTTTGAAAGAGGGGGACAGGAGGAGGGGACTAATAGTATGATGATTTTTTTAACATGCTTATATTTTGCTATATATAGTAGAGCAAAAAAATATTTATAAACCCAATTCAAGATGCAAATGAAGTATTTCACAACCCAGTAGATGTATAATTCAAAATACAAAAATATTATCAATCCATTCATTGACCTAAGGATACATTGCGGGCATCCATGACAGTGAAAGATGATGAATTGTAGATATTTATTTTCTCTAACTGAGATCACAGCATTTCCCTTTGAAGCATGATCGTGGAGAAGAGAGAAATAGAGGATAGAGGAAAACTAAACATTTAATATTTTAGAAAAAGACACCTTTTGGATTTAGGAATCTTTTTAGGATCAAACTTTAGGTTTTAAAAAATGCCCATATTTTGCTTTCAAGATTTTGGGCCAAATTTTTAGGTTTTACTATATATATAGACAGACACACACACTTTTATATATGTACGCATTCTTTTCACATTTTGGAGAGATTTTTTTTGTGGGGGTGGGGGAGAAGGATGGTGGTGGGTGGGTAACATCCACCAAATACTCTTTCTTTAGCTTCTACTTCATTCACAACCTTGACCAATAAAAGCAACATAAAAGGATGGAACTGAGGCTTATTTGAGTTGAGTTTGTTGTGTATTTGACTGCATTGTTGTACAAATCACCAAACAAAATATCATGAACCAGCCCACAAAATACCACTGCACTAAAATTCCATCACATGCCAACTCATTTTTGTGATTGATCTAAGAGATCCCATTCTCAAAATATGTCACATTTTATGTTCTAGCTAATAAAAAAACTTGTGTATAACCATGAGTTCTGTAGAGATACTTTTCTTGGAATTAATATTAAATTTTTACAAAAGCTAAGCAAATAAATAAATTCTAAGAACCATTTTACTTTTTTAAGTATTGTCATAGCATATTGGTAAAGAGATGACTAGAGAGCGGCTGGTTCAATTCTTCAGTGACCCCATACACACACACACACGTCATTTTTTTAACTGCTTAAACAAGAATTCTTGAATAGAAAGATCTATTACTCACTACATCAAAAAATTTCCATAATGCAAGACATAAATCCATCGGAAAATAAAATTTTTGGAATGGAATCCCCATGAATAGGATCAAACCCTATTCTATATTTCTGGAGCAACCCTCAATGTACTGGAAGAAACTCTTAAAACACACAAATTCAAAACCACCTAATGGTATGGAGAGGCAATGGAATCCCCATGAAAAATCTATAAAAATGCTTTAAAAACTGACCAGAATGTCTCCCTCGCTGAGCAATCCGATGTGAGGATGCCTCAATTTGCAACTTCTCAAATGGGGGAGGACCTCCTGTATCACTTTCCTGTGATAACCTCAAAGGCGAGCGGGAAAGACCTGAATATTTTTGGTTCATCTGCCACTCTTCATAGAGTGGCTGAACAAGTCCTCCTAATAAGGTTAGCACTTTAGGATTTAAACATACTATTCCACTACGTATTACAGCTTTATCTTCCAAACGGACCTGCCAACCGAATTGTAACCAAAAGTCAATAGATTAACAATAACCATAAATATATACAAGAAAATGCAGCTTTTGTCAAGGACAATTGAAAGAATGTTTCTTGATTACATAAGCCCTAGTCATACAAAAGGAGATGTTTAACCATACAATTAAAATTAGGGACATCATTCTTTGAATTAAACATCAAGCCTTAAACCGCGCTCTCTTGCTGGAGCTAGCCCACATACCTCTAAACCCCCAAATGGCCCATGCCACTCTCACAAAAGCTTGGCTTTTTGCAGCCCCCCTCTCTATAGAAGAACTCAAGCCTAACAAATATCTCTTTACCCTCACTAAAAGTATTTATCTTGATCACATCCTCCAACAAGCTCCCTGGAACATCCATGGTTCCTTTCTTGTCCTGAAGTAGTGGTCCCCCTCCCTCACCATTGATGAAAGTAGACCTATAATTATGCCCTCTCTGGGTTCAAGTGCATCGTCTCCCCTTGCATAACTTGACACCAAAAGATGTTGTTAGCATTGGAAAAGACCTAGGGAACCTCCTAGAAGTAGAAAACTGTGAAGTATCCAGTCTTATCTACCGCCGTCATCTCCGTATCAGAGTTGAGTTGGATATTCGGGAGTCTCTTGTTCATGGGTTTCATTTCTCTCGTGCAGGAAAGCCCCCTATTAGGGTACAGTTCAAATACGAAAGCTTGGCTGACTACTGTATCCTATGTGGACTCATAGGACATAGGAAAATTCTTATCCTTCCTCAATTACCGGACTCTTGAGCGCTATGGCTTCTTCCTGAAGGCCATGTCCTTCTCAAGCCTGAGAACCTCCCTCATCATCAAAGATTTTGAATATGACCCTAGAGAACCAGAAGAAGTCCCTACAAATCTCCCTGCTGAAGCTCAAACCGCTTGTGTTCATGGTGATGAGTCAATCTAGTTGCAACTCATGCCTTTCGAGTCCCAAAGCCAGATTGTTCCAGCTAAAGCCACATGGATTCCACCAACCCAGCTGATGTCACTCATGCTTCTCATGCAGTCCGCGCCCCATCATCTCACCAAATTTCTTCATCCTGCAGTCTCCCTCATGCCATGTGTCGCACACCTCCTCTCTCCCAAGAACCATCACAGCCGCCATTCAGAAACCCACGCTTTGTAGGACAAAAATCCATGTTAACTTCCGCGGGAAGTCATGTTGGTTTAAATGCTCCTTGAAACCCCTCATCCGGCTTTTATGGGTCTACCCCTCCTATTTCTTCTCTCTCTCTCTCTCTCTCTCTCTCATAAGAGATGACCTCCCTGCCCACATCTCGCAGATGCAAGGTCTTTGATCCGCCCAATCTTCTGAACCAGATAGCAGTGTTAGGAGCTTCCCTCCTTCAGTTTCTTCCCTGCACCACACTAGGAAGATTTTTAAGGCAGCCAGACAACATAGGAGCATCAATCAAACAATTCTAGTGGATGGTAGCAGCAATTCTTTCTCTTCCCTCAGGTAACCTCAAGACAGAGGAGGCAGGCAACGCCATGCCTCCCAGTGTTCCATGAAGATACTAGCCTGGAAGTGCAGAGGGCTTACCCGTACGTATGCAATTCTAAAGATCTGCATCCTTGCCAACTCCACCAAGCCCTTCATCTGGACCCTCTCTCTGGGACTTTACCACCAAATCAGCCTACCTCCAGCTCTCATCCAACTACCCTTCTCCTTCCTTCCCTCTTCCCAGCTTCTGTTGGAGTACTATTTGGAAGCTCAACCTCCCAGACAGGCTTAAAACTTAATTCTCTGGAAAATAGACTGGAACATCATCCCCACTAAAACTAGAATCTCCTCTCTCCTCCCCATCCCCTCAAATGACCTCCTTTGCCCTTATGCAAATCTTATATTGATTCCCTCCAGCACCTTTTTTTCACTTGAGTGTTTGCCAGGGTAGTTTGGAGGAGGGAGTTGGCTCAGACTTATGAAATTTTCAATTACACAAAATTTATGAGGCTGTTCTTGAGATTCATTCCTACAGATGGAGGTGAGGTGAATAGAAAAAAACTTAAACCAAGTGGATGCCATCTCAAATTTTTTCAAGCACTACTTTTGCAGTGAGAAGAGAAATCCTCACTTGGACAGGAGATGCGGACGAGTTTTGGTCTAGCTCCAAGAAGCCTGGGAGAGAAGGAGGCAGGGCCAAGCTGAGCTCGATTCAACCTCTGATTAAAAAGATATACCTTGGCATTCAAAATTGCAGTCAATGCGATCAATGGATCTCAAATTTCAAGCACTACTTTTGCAGCGAGAAGAGAAATCCTTGGAACTTGGTTTAAGTGGTAACAAGTTGGGTTCAAATTTGGGTAGGTAGGTCATAAGTATGAGCCATCAGAGTAAACAAAGTTCTTGTTTTCTTCTATTCACCTCACCTCCATCTATAGGGAACGAATCTCAAGAACAGCTTCAGAAACTTTGTGTAATTGGAAATTTCATAAGTCTGAGCCAACTCTCTCCCACGTGCCCAAGCTTAGTTCCCCAACTCTTTCTCTCCCAAACAATTGTCAATTACATTTTTAAGCCCAATCCTAACCAAATTTCTTAATCAGCCATTTAAATATTAAGCCAACCTGGTTTCAACTATGAAAATTGTCACCTGGCCCAATATTTAAAGCCAAATTTTGACCAAACTTCCGCTTTATCTTTTTCCTTCAGAACTTACTCTAGTTCAGGTTAGGGTGCCTGTGAGAACCTTACTCCGCCAAGGAGTCCCAAATCAATGATCACTACAGTCTACATATATCAACTATTCTTATCACTCTATCTACCACCATTACCAATATATTTATCAGGCCCTCTACTAATTCATAAACTCTAAAGTCACTGGGCAGTTTATTATTGTCACTTGCTTTCATATTCCATAATTACTAATAATCTATAAATAAGCGGGCCACCTATATTTGTTTCTGTGAGAGAGCAGCTAACCAAATAAACACAATTCGATCTACCTAGCAATCTCATAGCAAAACAATTGAAACAGATAAGTAAATAGAGAACGAAGAAAACTGAGACTACCTTAGTTCCAGGAACGACGCCGTCTGGAATCGAAGGGATATGAACATACTCTATAGCAGTTATCTCAGTGTGCCCATCTGTGAGCCCTAGTTTTAGGAGTCGCCGATTACTGGAACTTTGCGAGAGCCCTTCGATGCTGCTTTTCGTTATGTCTCTCACTGAAGATATCTGCTAAAAACAAAACAAAAGCATCTGAATCCAATTCTCAAAGATCGCAACTTCTACTAAGGTCCCGTTTGTTTGCTGAGAAAACGAAGGAAAGTGGAGATACAAATTACACGTGAAAACTGATTTTATAGCAAAAAAATTCGTGAATTGTTCTTCTGCCATTATTTTCCCGCATTTTATCGCAACCAAACAGAGCCTAAAGAAAATTTAAAAACAGATAAGAGAGAGGAAGTGGCGTTGCCTGAAGGACTTTGGGACCGAGAATGTGGGAGGACTTGCGATTGCGGAGAAGGGCCGGGTCGGGTAAGGACTTGGCGCCGATGGATTTAAGATCCGTGTTGAGGAGCTCCGACTCCACCGCATCCACCACCATAGACGGGTCATCGGCCAAAGCGGAGTGGATCATAATGATGGCCTTCACCAGCTCGATTTCCCCGAAACACCATCCTCTGCTCCCTAGGGTTTCTATCATCATCGATTCCGAATCCGTGGAGCTCTCTTCCATTTTAGCGCCTCTGTATGTGCGTGTTAGGGTCTGTCACTGCAAAATTCAAATAGGAGTGAGAATCGATATCACGCTATCTTTATACTTTCGGTTTGGGCCTCACTATGAGAAGTGACGGTTGTTTTTATTTGTTGTTTATGTTATTTTTGGGCTGGGCTGAACAGAGGAATGACTCAATGAGTTTGAGCGGGCTTTATTTTAGACACAATCTATAAACTCGGTACAAATCCAACACAAAATTAACGAGTTAGGGTTGAAAATTTTATCCCGTTTAATTAAAAAGGTCCAACTAGAATTAACTTATATAGCTTTATATTTGTCTTGATATTAACATTTTTGACACAAACTATGAATCCAGCATAAACCCAACACAAAATTAGCAAGTTTTGGTTAAGGGGTCTAGCCCATTTAATTAAATGGGTCGAATTGAGTATACATTGTCTTGACACAATTCAAACCCATCAAGCGAGCAAGAATTGCTACCCCTAATTTATAATGCATAAAGCACAAATCCTCACAGCCATATACACTAACAAAAAAATAGTGGCACGTGAATAATGACTCTTAATACTCAAAAAAAATCACTATTTATTTAGTGACGTTTGAATAGTAACAATTAGTAAATGACTATAAACATAAGGTCTTGATTTAAATATAACGTTGTTTTACTGTACAAACGACGCTAAAATGGTGTCTTGTTCAAACGACACATTTTGGAGCGTGAATAGTGTCGTTTGAAGTGTTATTGTTCAAGTGACACTATCTAGGGTCTCTTAAACAGTAAAATAACGTATTTTAGTTTTTTTTTTTTTTTTCTCTCAAACGTCATTAAATGGGTTTTTTTTTTTTTTTTTTTTTGGTGTGTAGTGCATGACAGCTCAAATTGCACCACTATTTTCCTATCAGTCACTCTGCCTTTCTCTTTGCTTCTTGCATGTTGGCCCTTAAGGAATTATGAAGGGAACAATTATCATTGCCACGTAGCATAGACCTCGGAATTGCTCGATGTCTTTCTTTGCCCAATGGCACAATATCACATATCTAAATGACTAAATGTCTTGTTTCTTTTCTTATAAATTTTTTTTTTTTTTTTTTTTTGTTATCACCTAAAGCCAAATCCCCGCACTTAACATTGCCAAACAAACAGACATCTTTGAGCACATATGCACTCATTGTGGCACAAAGGCTTGCCATTGCCATGGCCATGGCCATGCACGTGCAACTTGCATGGCTGTCATGGAAAGGAAAATGAACAAAAAAATATCCATCATAATTCTCACTATTGAGAAGTTTGAATGAATTGTAAACAACTGCATGTTTTTATAAATACAGTGGTATCTTTTTCTTTTAGTTTCTATGTGCGGAGGATATCAAATTGGTGGATGTTAGAGTATATGATAATGATAAAAATTATTAGGGTTAAATTCACTTTATCTTCCTGAAGTTTTAGGAGTTTTTCAATTTGAACTACAATGTTTAAAAATTGGCAATGTACCCTACTAATGTTTCAAAAAATTTTATTTTAGACTCTCTGTTACTAATTTCCATCTAATTGGACGAAAATCATCCCACATGCGTCTCACATGGGATTTTAATGCCCTCTATTCCAATTTTGCCCTCATTAAAACTTATGAAATTACGTAATTACTCTCAATTTCATAGGTTTTAATGGGAGTAATTACGTAATTTCATAGGTTTTAATGAGGGCAAAATTGGAATAGAAGGCATCAAAATCTCACCTGAAACGCACGTGGGATGATTTCCGTCCAATTAGACGAAAATTAGTAACGGAGGATTTGAATTGAAAATTTTTTAAACATTAAGGGGGCACATTGCAAATTTTTAAATATTGGGGTTCAAATTGAAAAACTCATGAAACTTCAGGAGGGTAAAGTGAATTTTTCCCAAAATATTATTATTATAAATGATGATTGAATTACCTTAAACTTGATTTGATGATAATTTAATTACCTTAAATAAAAGAATTTGATTAGGATTAGATTGGATTTGAACAAATACAAATAATTTGTAACCTCTATAAATAGAGTCTCTTGTAGTCTCTTGTACTGTTGTACACAATCATTTCAAGCAATATGACCACAATGTGGCTTATAGAGCTTTACCCTACGACCATGTCTAATACCGAACCGCATAATTTTCTTTCTTCCCTTTCTTTTTTCATTTTCCATTTAATTATAAAATTCTTCGTCGTATCAAAGTGTTCTGTCCCAAATGGCCTATGAACTCTGATCTTTGTGTTATCCGTTTTTCAGGTGATGTCTCTCTCCGTCGACTTTTGCTGCTGTTCAACCACCTTTTTATGCTCATAACTCATAAGTTAGGCAGCCTATTACTTTGGCTGGATTATTTGTACCTGCATATGAATTAATCATCGGTTTGTGTATAGCAAGATCAAACTTGTTAATTATGTCATTGTTTGTCATGAAAAGACATGTTTTTATCTCGTTTAATAAGTTTTGTTTTTCTAACATATTCGACACACTTGCTCAATAACAGTTTTGTACCTACTTGACAATATATATTATATAACTTAATTGCTGGATGAAAGTATATAAAAATTGAGATTCATCAATTGCACATAAAAAAACCTTTACAAAGTTCTTATCAACTTCCACGGGTTTTTGACATTACTCTCATAATGTTAAAAAACTCTCAATTTAAAGTATCGAACTTTCAATTTTTTGCAATATCTCACTTCCGTTATGATTTTCTATTAAATCTTGTCAAAAATTTAAAAAAATATCCATGTTTTTTTTATTATAATAAAATAAAAAATTTAAAAATTTAAGCATCGGTTAGGATTTAAATAAATTTGTCACAATATTAATGCCTTATTTTTCTCGAATTTGCAAATTAGATATATCATCTTTAAATACATAAAATAAACAGTATCCAATCCCTGTCGGAAAAATGGGGTCCTATTTTTTATCGAGACTTTGAGATTTTTTTTTGAGGAATGATAGGGACCCAACTTTTTTGCCCAACAAAAGTCCAACTTTTGCCTTATTTATTTTTTAAAAATAAAATAAAATAAAAAATGAAAAAAAATGTTTAAAAAAATGACATTATTATGAAAAAAATACTATTTTTCATTTTTTAAAAAATACCAAATAAAAGAAAGACAAAAAATAGATAGGGTTGCTTCAGACATTTTTTCCATTTTTCATTTTGGTTTTTTTTTAAAAAAAATAAAAGGTAAAAGTTGAACTTTTGTTGGGCAAAAAAGTTGGGCCTTTAGCATTTTTTTTTTTTTTTGGGGCCACTAGAAATTGATTTGATAGCTATAATGCTATATAGGACAAACCTAGCCTAGCCCAATATCATCATGATCACTACTTGAAAGATGCTTCCAAAACACAGTTTTTTTGTTTTTAATAATTATTATTATCCTGGTCTCCAAAACAGATATAGTTATTTCAATGATTCAATAATAAATTCAGTTGCCTAATTATGTTGGCTATTAAATTTGTAGTATGATAATGACCACGAAAGTCCATGTGAAATTAAATGAACCTCACCAACCCATTATCGCCACCCTTGAAAGTGTACTACAGAATTAGAATTTTTTTATAATTTCTTTAAAATTTTAGATTCTTAGGTTACTTAATTTATGTCGTTTTTAAGAATGAAAAGTTTGAAAAATTATACATATTAAAAATGTGTTGTGTTAATTGAGATAACCACAAATAATTTTATTTTTAAAATGCTTTATTTTCACTTTTATAGAGACGATTCTTATTCATAAAATCAAAAGACATTTTTTTTACCTAAAGCTTTTTTACAACATAGAGAGTAAGGGTCGGTTTATGAGTGCATTTTTAAAAAAATAATCTGTGTTTTTAAACCAAATCACAATTTTGGATTGTTTGGAATTGTGATTTTAAAATCGTGAAAAAATTCGCGATTTTTACAAGCTGATTATAGGGTACTTATTTGAAAATGCGCGAATTTAAACCAAAATCACTATTTCGCTTAAAACAATATTTGGCGCAATATTTATCTATTTGGCCATGAAATCATAATTATATGCTAATGTTATTCAAACATTCAATTGATAAAAAAAAAAGTACTTCTTAACATATTTTATCAAACACTTATGCGATTTTAAAAAGCAACGATGTCGAAAACTTAATTTTTAAAATCGCACTCTCAAACGGGCACTAAGAACTTGACGAAAATATACTCAATTTTCAATTATAATATACCACATTTTTAATAGGTGAAATTTTTCAAGCGTTTTAATGTTTACAAATAGTCAAAACTGCATAACTTGAGAATCTAAAATTTTAAAGAAATTGTAAAAAATCCCAAGCCACTACGACGTATCATTTCCCGGGAATGTTAGGCAAAATCCCAACCTTTTGCCTCAACCGGCTCCCTTCGCTTCAGCTTTTTAAGGGTAGCGGTTATTGTTTTTAAGCGAAAATTTGGAAAGAGTCGAGAGAATTTTCGAAGTTCGTGTTTCTTTTTTGCTTTAAATACCAGTTTATGCTACCCTTACGATTTAGTTGTATTTTCTTGTTGATGAGTCCATTTCTTTTTTGGTGTTCTGATTAAAAGGAAAAGGAAAAGGAAGTAGCTGAGTTAGAAATTAGGGGAAGGCTGAATATTGGTAGACTTTGAACAGTCTTTGTGGAAACTTTGAAGCTAAAGCACATGGGTAGTTAATAAGCTTGCAGTTGAAGGTGGAGGTGAAGTTGGAGGAGATAGATTTCCTTGTCTTTCGTTGTCGATGATGGAAAGGCAGGGACAGCATGGTGCACTCTTCAATGCTGGGCCTTTTGCATTAACTTGCAATTAATAGGAATGACAATGTATAGGTTTAGCAAACCCTTTTCCGGCAATAGGATATTTTTCACTATATTTGAAAAATATTTTTATTTTTTTATTTTTTAAGGGGATAAAAATATTCATTCACTATAACTAACTGAATATTCTCCAGTTTAAATTAAGATTCTAATTCCATTTTCCTCCCCTCGATACTGTTTACGCTTTTTTTAAAAAATAAATAAATTAATTAACATCAAAATTTTATTTTTTATTATTATTCAAATAAAATAAAATAAAACTACAAAACAAAATTTTTTCACTTTTTAATACAAAACATTCAAAATTTTATACCACGTTGATTCACTGTGGTTACGATAGCAGAGGCAAAAATGATTTTTTTTTTTTTTTTAACAAGTTACATTATTTCGAGCATGTAGTTTTTGAAGATTTTATAAAGATTATCATTGAATTTTAAAGTGAGATTAATTTAATGTATATCAAAATTTGCTATTCAGATTAAGATCCAAAAATGATATTTATTCATTTCCAAAAAAAAAAAAAAATGATATTTATAAAAACACATATTCTTTTATGCAAGTAAAGGTAACTTTGGTATTACAATTAATATCATTAAAAGCTCCCTTCCCATTCCATTATGGGAGGGAGGATAGCATGGTTGCGACTTTTGCGCTTGCGCGGCCGCCTCTGCCCGGAAGAAATACCTAGAAAAGCTGAAGAAGATAAATAAATGTTATCTTTCCTAATAATGCATTTTATTTTGAGCTTACTAAAATATTTCCAAAAGAAACGTTAATATTATTATTAATGAGCCACGACAGAACACTTCCATTTAAGATGGTTCATTTTAGGTGCAAATCATAGCAGTAAAATAAATAAATAAGTGGCTTTTGGATTTAAGATGGGTCAGTCACACCCCAAACAGTGGTTCGGAAGTATTCAAACAACCCTTGATTAGGATTGGAGGTGACAAGTAAGGCTGACAAAACAGGTACATGACACGACTCGATTACGAACCACGAATATCCGTTACACGATTAACATTTACAGGAATACGACCCGCTTAACTAAATGGGTTAGCGGGTCTGACACGATTATAATACGAAAAATAGCCGGGTAACTCGATATGACCCGTTTAAAATAAACGGGTCATATCAAGTAGACAAGACCCGACACGACCCATGCTCTTAAAAGGCAACCCGACCTGACCCAACACGTTAAAAACACTAAATCCTAAATTTTTTATTTTTTATTTAAAAGAATAAAAGACACAGAGAGCATGCAATTTTTTGACAAAATCGGGGCAATACACTGATTCAACCATCTTAGCACAAAAAGACACAAAGAACACGCCTTATGAAGTGGAAGTCACTCGTTCGAATCCCTCCTCCCCCTCTTGTGTGGACATGTCAAAAAAAAAAAAACATTTTTTTTTGTCAAAATCCCACTTAGAACATCAATCTTAATATAATGGACAAAACCAAATAATAAATTTTCTAACAAAGAAAGCACAATCTAATGAAGAGGCCAAAACTATCTTCTCCTTATCTTCCTCAAAATCAAAAACTAGAGCTGTACAGATTATCAACATCAACCAGAACCTCCCACCACCACTGTTTCCACCTTTCAGAGCAAGAGAGAGAGTAAGAGATATACCGCCGTGACAGTGATGAGAGGTGGCTGACGGCGAGGAGGTGTGGCTAATGGCGACGGCGAAGAGACAGAATGTAGACTGCAGAGAGGCTGAGAGAGAGAGAGAGTCGAGAGGGAGAGAGACCGAGGGTCTCAGAGCAAAAGAGAGAGGTGCGGACGGCGTACTAGGCGAGGCGTAAGGCATTTAGGTGACTCTTTAGGGTTTTTTTGACCTTTTTTTTTTTCTTTTTTTTTTTACCGGGTCTGGCAGGTCGACTTGCTAGACACAAGATTAACCGGGTCTTAAACGGGAAACTCGATCGATTAAGACCTGAACTCAATAAGGCCAAACCTAATACTTATTTTTTCGTATTGAGTTCGCGAGTCGTGTCAAAATTGTCAATCCTAGATTGACAAGACCACTAATTGAAGTGATTATGACCATCCATGATAGCTCGGTGGTTGTCAAACCACCTCTGATTCTGGTTGTGACCACCTATGATAGCTTGGGGTGGCACAACTAATCATTATTATCGGGTGTAGTTTGACCACCTCAAGAGAGACCCACAAGCCTTTTTTTTCTCTTAAATTTTTTAATCATTGGCATGATGTGGACTGTTCATTTTAAATGAACGGTCTAACAGTGAATCCAAGTCCAAAACACCTCACGTGCTAGCTAGAAATCCTAATTAATTTCTTTTAATTTTGGAAGTCAAGCATATTTGTTTTCTTTTGTAGACTTTAGACAAACTTATAGATCCCATCCTCTACTCGAAACCATGATTTGATATGCGGCATAGATTCGAATGATTGATGAAAGAAATATAAATATAAAATTTTAATATAATCATTATGATAAAATTTATTTTATATATAAGATTTTCTTTTTTGGAAAAAAAAAAAACCCCAAAAAGCTTAGAAGGATCAAATTTATTTTTAGTTAGGGTGATGATTATAAGGATATTAGGAGTAAGTTTGAGGTTGCATTTCAGCAAAATAGAGCTTTTAAGTTAAAAATCATTTTTCGACAAAAGCTTCATTCTTAAACTTTTGTTAAAAGTGTGTTTTGACTATTTTTTTTTTTTGACTTTTTTTAACTTTTAAAAGCGTTTTCAATATTTTTTTATCAAACGGATTTTTTTAAAAAAAAAAAACAAAATTTTGTGTAAAACTTACTTTTAGGGCCTGTTTGAGATTGCATTTGAGTGGCTTAAAAATGTTTTTAACACTAACACTCAAAAAGTCTGTTTGAAAAAAAAATAAAAATTACTCAGTAAAAAAAATTAAAAGCGTTTTTAAGGGTTCAAAAAAGCCTAAAAATAACCAAAAAACACATTTGACAAAAACTTAAAAATGAAGCTTTTGTCCAAAAGCTCTTCTTGACTTAAAAACTCTATTTCTCAAACGCAATCTCAAACATGCTCTAAATGCATACTCTAACATGCAATAAGTCAATAAGATAACCTTACATACTTTTATTAGTAAATGAAGGTACCTTTAGGGTTAGAAAATCAGTTTATGGGGGGTAGTATGGGATCGGTAGTTGGCGAGAAAATCACCCGTTTGATCGAATATGCTACCAATCAATTTTTACCTCTTATTTTAGTGTGTGCTTCTGGAGGAGCACGCATGCAAGAAGGACGTTTGAGCTTGATGCAAATGGCTAAAATATCTTCCGCTTTATATGATTATCAAGTAAATAAAAAGTTATTTTATGTATCAATCCTTACATCTCCTACTACTGGTGGGGTAATAGCCATATATATATATATATATAAAAGCTTAAAAATGAAGTTTTTATTCAAAAGTTTTTTTTGACTCAAAAGCTATATTTCTCAAACGCAATCCCAAACAGGTTCTAAACTCATACTCTAACAAGCAATAAGTCAATAAGATAACCTTACATACTTTTATTAGTAAATGAAGGTACCTTTAGGGTTAGAAAAAATATATATAAAAGCATTGTTTTTTTTTTTTTAAACATGTCCGCACAAGAGGGGGGAAGGGGATTGTAACTAGTGACCTCCACTTCATTAAGTGTGGTCTCAGCCGATTGAACTACCTCTTGGTGACATATATAAAAACATTGTTACTCCAATATATCGATACATAAATGAAACTATCTTTAGAGTTTGCTTTCAAGGCTTTATTAATGTAATATATATATATATATATATAGTAGACTCACTGTTTAGCCGCGCATTAAACGCTATGCTCATTATCTTGACTTCATGAGTGTTATAGCTGGCTTGCCAAGACCCGAACAAAAAAGGCTTTGACTTTATACTCACATGGGTAGAGTTCAGTTAGTGAGATGCAGTACACTGATCTGTATCAACAGTAATGCACACTAGTGTTAGAATATATATATTTTTTTACTGTTTAAATAATTATTTAATTACATTTTATAATTAAATAACATTAGCGTGCATGACTGTTCATGTACGCCAGTGTGCTATAGATCACTGCTAGCTTGTAGAGTTCTTGTAGGTATTCTTGTACATAAACAAAATGATTAAGTGCATGTTAAAGTGTGCGTTTGAGGAGCCTAACAGTTTGTTTAATATTCAAAAAGTTCGTTTAAAAAAAAGAAAGTATCCGTTTGGTAAAAAAAATTGAAAACGCTTTTAAGGGTCTAAAAAGCTTTAAAATGACCAACACGTATTTGAAAAAAAGCTTAAAAATGAAACTTTTACCAAAAAACGTTTTTTTACTAAAAAAATATATTTCTCAAACACAATTACAAATATGCTCTAAGAGCTTTACTCAACGTTTCCTTTTCACTACAAGACCAACACTAAAATTGTAATTGTTCCTCTTAATGGTCTAATTTTACGAAGGTAACACAATAGTTATGTCCTCATGATCATACACCAGTAGTACTGCCCGAATTGCAAATTATGAACACTACCTTAAACAAATAATGTGTAACAACGGAAAAGGAGAATAAGCAGTAGTTTGAACGTCTGAAATCATAATTTTCTAGAATTATAAGGGCAGGGTTTTTATTTTATTTTTTTTTTATTGAAGAATAATTCGAAATCTTATTAAAGTTCAAAGAGAGCAGATCAATAAAGGAGGGATGTTTCCTCCTTTCTAATAATATCACCAATGCATGGTGGAATACAATGCCACCAATATTTATCAGTGACATGGGTACAAGCCTCTTTTGCTAGATTATGGGCAGCAGAATTTGCTCCCCTAAGAACATGAACAAAACTTGACGTTGCGAGATCACTCATATAACGTTTCACATCTTCCACAAAATGACCATAGCTGCTCTCGCATGATCTAGTGGAGTTTATTGCATTCACAACCGTTAGAGCATCTCCCTCAAACATTACATTTGAAAATCCTAGCTCCTTAGCAAAGATCACGGCGTGAAGGGCAGCAATTGCTTCAGCCACTGTAGGGTCCGCTGCTATCCTCTTTTTGATACCACGAGCAGCCACAAATTGCCCATTTGCATCCCTTGCTAGAAGTCCCAGCCCAACACAAGAATTTCCTTGATCTATGGTAGCGTCCCAGTTCACTTTTATCATATTCACCGGTGGTGGCTGCCAGTTGGCCGGTTGACCTTGTTGTATTGCACTGCTCATCCCCTCAGGCTGTGCATTTATCCGCTGAAAATACTCCAAACCAGCTGCTGCATTCGTGAACATTAAGGATTTTAGACTATTAAAAAATAATTGTTGGAAAACAGTCATTAATGTTAAAATTTGAACAAAAAATGACTGTTGGAAAAACAATTGTACATGTTAGAAAAGAAAAGATGCATTAGATTTTACTCGGAAAATAATAGGTTAAAAAAGTGAAACAATCATTTTCATTTTTCGATCACATACAGTACTCGTCATACATCCACTTTGGTGGCGCTGAGCAGCACAATTTATGAACATTTATATCGGCACCTTTTTGAAAAATTCAAAACGTACAAGACTCCCCACAAGAATAAAACATCATGTATGAAATTCAATACTTGAGAATTTTTAGATAATATTTCATTTCGGATTCAGATTCCCTCAAATTGAGAGAAAAATTAGATAATCTCTAATTGTGAATCTTGTCTGTCCATTTTTATCAAAGAGCCCACATCACGCCATGTGTCCCAGTTAAATTAAATAATAAAATATTAATTAAATTTTAAAAAGAAAAATATTAAAATCAAATGATAAAAAACTAGGTGGTTGGCCACCCCAGTTGAGCAAAATGCCGGTCTAGGGTCGCTGAAGCCACCCCTAAGGACCAAAAAAATTTCAAAAAATTTGTTTATCTGGCCCTTGGGAGTGGCTTCGGCCAAGCCACCCCATGACCTTTGGGGGTGGATCTGCCACCCTCAAGGTCCAAACCCATTATTAAAAAATGATGGGTTTGGACCTTGGGGGTGGCAAATCTACTCCCAATGGCCATGGGGATGGCTACCCTAAGGGCCAAATAAAAAAAAATTTTGAAATTTTTTTGGCCCTTGGGGGTGGCCGAACCACCCCAGACCGCCGCCGAAGCTACTCCTAGACTCAATTGAGGTGGCTGGCCAACCCAATTTTTTATTATTTGATTTTGATTTTGATTTTCTTTTTAAAAATTAATTAATATTTTATTATTTAATTTAAGTGGGACACGTGGCATGATGTGGATTGTTGGATAAAAATAGACGGCTAGGATTCACAATTGGAGATTCTCCAATCCGCATCCGTTTCAAATTATCATTTCATTAAAAAACTTAAGAACCATTCATTAATGTTCTAATAATAATTTATTTTTGTTTTTATTAGAACTTGCTAATCATGTGAGGGTAGTGTGTTTGTTAACAGACTCTCTTTCTTTTTTCTTTCTTTTTTTACTAAAAAAGTCAAAACATTATCAAATAACTTTCAATACAAGTCACTAAAAAATAAAAATAAAAAACAATTACGTAGCTTCAATAAACTTCTCAACCCAAAAACAAAAAAAAAACATCCTTAATTAAGAAGTTATCTAACACAAATAATTTAGATGAAAATATTGGTTGGATGGATGTAATAATTAAAAGGGTTTCTGAAGCCGTGTTGTATATATTATTGTCAAAAAGCACTTGAGCTTTTGGGATGGCATAAAGTTGATGCTTGCGTCTGAGTAGCCTTTTGTTGGTCATCATTCATCGAGATGGACATTTGCTTGGTTGCGTCTTATAAAAGCAAAAGAAAAACAGCAAATTTTGCTCTCTATCTGGCCCATGACAAAAGAAAAAGTTACCTCAGGAGTTGCAGATTTCTGTGATAATTCACCGATTATTGAGAGATAAAGTTCACAGTTTGGTAAGAGTTGAAAAGACTTGTAGACGGAGTGGTAAATGCCGAAGGGTTGTTGTGCCAACTATGCATAAAATTCAACCTAGTTTATTCACCCCCGCCGGCCCTCAAAAGTAGATAGCCAGGATGGAGACGCATGGAGAGGTTAATCGGCTTTAAATGTAGCAAAATTAATTAGTGCTTTTTTAGTTTTAAACCAAGATATTAATGGCTTATTAAAAGATAGAAGCTTTTCTTTTTTTCTTTTTTTGGGTTGGTGGATAGAAGCTTATTTATAGCTTGCATGGCATGAAGTTGTACGCTAACAAGCTACACCAGAGTTACATATATAGTACTTTAGACGCGTAATTTGCATCGAACTATGACTATTGGTTTCCTGATTCATAATATTGCTCGTATTAATTTGTGTTTCTTATCACCTATAATTTAAATTTAAGAAAATAATTTTAAAGAACATTGTTGGCTCCATGGATGCATTAGCAATTCAGTGGCGAGCCACGGCACCCCAAAGCTTTTTTTTAAAAAAAAAAATTTTTCTATTTTTCTCAAGTTTCACACAACTCCCAAAACAAAGAAAAAAAAAAAAAAAAAAGAATTCTCTCCTACTTACGCAAGTTACCATTTGACACTTTCAAAAAAAATTTAGCGTCACCTTCAATATAAATTGTCTGGCTCCGCCACTGATTAGCATCGAAATATTTCAACTTTATTTTATATTTAGAAGGTAAACCTAATGGATATAGATATATAAGGATCATGATAACAATATTCAAACTCATCACTAGTGGGAAATTTTGCCACCTTTTTTTTTTTTCTTATTACTAAATAACTTTTTTCACATTATAAAATAACTTTATTTAATTACTTTTTGTAATAAAATATTTAAAATTAATACTTTATATCACATCAATTAATTTTTATTATTATTAAAAAAAAAAAAAAACTAAGAATGATTTGCCAAAACACAGGCTATATATATATGCAATACCTTATTTTATTTTTATTGTATTGAATTGATCTGATAGTGTTTACCGATTATTAATTTTTTTTTTATATATAATAATTAATTTAATGACTGATTGATTTTGTCAGATAGAAGATTCTGATTTTTTTTATATATAATAATCAAGTCTTGACTCTTGATTCATCATCGGTCTCCAGCCAAGGTGAAATGACATCAACTGGGTAAATCCAAAAAGAGATCTTAAAAAAAAAAAAAAAGTAAAAAAAAAAAAAACAAAAAAAAAGGATTTTTGGCTTTCCAATCTCCATGCATGCTGTGCCTGAAAGACGTGAAGTGAGGTGAAGAGATTATTAACTTTTGACAGTCACCCCGCGAGTCTCACGCTTCAGTAAAACAGTTAAAAATCGCTACTTTCCAACCGTTCAATTCAAATTCTGCCGTCAATTCGAACGACACTCGCGTCTCCGGTCCAACACAGACATCCTTCGTTTTAAATGACCAGAATAGCCTCATCCCATACGTGCTATTCCCCTATAGCGAGTGCAGGATCGTTTAGAAAAGCGCGAGTACGGATTGAGAGGAAACCCGCCACTTTTTTGTCTTTCCCGCGGCCATTAAATGAGTCACTCTGTGCCCAAACTGTATCACACTTTAACGTGCACAGCGGAGCTGAGAAAGAAAGAGAGGGCGCTCAACAAACAAAGACTAACTTGGAGAAACAGCCATTAATGCAGACCTCAACCACCAAACCTTAGAAGAAGTAGTAGTAGATATTCACACACTCCACACGCTCGCTCACCAAATTGCCAATCTCTCACATTCAAACCCTACTTTATACTAAACTCTCTCTCTCTCTCGCTCGCTCTGCGGTTTATCTCTTGGCCGAAGAAAGCATTTGGATAGATCTTGATCTGGATGTGGAACTCGGCGGAGAATGTGTTTGCTAGGTTGCCGTCGTTCAGGGAGGAGGGCGAGGATGAGGAGGCGCTCCGGTGGGCCGCGCTGGAGAGGCTGCCCACCTACGCTCGCGTGCGGAGAGGGATCTTCACGGACATTGTTGGAGACACCAAGGAGATCGACGTGAGCGAGCTCGAGGCCCAGGAGCAGAGGCTCGTGCTGGACCGGCTTATCAACTCGGTCGACGACGACCCCGAGCGGTTCTTCAATCGAATGAGGCGCCGATTCGACGCGTAATTCTCTGTTTGGATTCGGTTCTTGATTGTGCGGAACATTTTTCTTTCCACCTGTTTGGTTGCTGAGAAAATGTGGGAAATTAAGGAGAAGGAAATTTGAATTTCACATTAGAAAGAGAAAAAAAAAAAAAAAGAAGCAAAAATTTGAAGTTAATTTCTCTGTTTTTCAGCAACGAACAGAGGATTTGGAGTTCACGGCATGGTCATTCTTGTACTTGCATTTTCTTTTCCTCTATCTATATAGTTTTCTTATAAGTAAAGGCTATAGGCAACCTTATAAAATCCTTAAACCTACTAGACATATAGCAAGTTCTTACAGTAACTGTTTCTTGTATATGATCTGAATTATTTGGCTTTTCCCATTTTTCAATTGTGATTCCGTTCCCGGTGTGCGTTATGCAGGAGTTCTGATTAATTTTGTGCTCTGTTTCAGTGTGAAATGTGTCGTCATTGTCTTTCTTAGTGTCATTTCTCCTCTCATAATAGATTATCTTCCAAGCTGAAGCTTTTGATTGGACATTTAATGTGGTTCATAGTTTATTGATTTTATTCCTTTCTCCAAATGTGGAATTACAGAGTAGATTTGGAGTTTCCGAAGATTGAAGTTCGATTTAAGAATTTAACGGTTGAATCTTTCGTCCACGTCGGAAGCAGAGCACTGCCAACAATTCCAAATTTTGTTTTCAACATGGCTGAGGTCGAATTTTACTCATTTTATAACCATTTTTTCCTAAGGGTCCAAGTTCATCCTATGGTTATTGTTTCATGTTATGGTTCTGATTACGTTTTCAAATTCGCTTTGTTCTAAAATTTCTTAGGAACTTTTAAGGCAGTTGCGGATATTACGGGGGAAGAGAAGCAAGTTGACAGTGTTATATGATATTAGTGGGGTTGTTAGACCTTCAAGGTGAATTTTAAAATTAAATCAGAACGCAGTTGTTCGATGTTCGTTCAGGTGTCTGTGTTTAATAAGGAGTTGTGCTATCTTATAGATTGACATTGTTATTGGGTCCTCCAAGCTCCGGAAAGACAACTCTACTGTTGGCTCTTGCTGGTCGCCTTGGAGCAGATTTGAAGGTATCGAAATATGTTCATCTTGCACAACCCTGAATATGATGCCTATATGCCTTTCTTCTTGGTAATCATGCTGTTCTGTTATAGTACAGAAAGAATTGCTTTATATGTCAAGTTATTTCTGACCCCCTGCAGGAATGACCTATTATTCGTCTCAGAATCATGGACTAATTTAATCACCATAAGCTGTTAAATTTTATGCATTTCAGCCTATACTTTGGTCTGTTCTGCCATAGTGAATGGTAATAATACTTAAATGGTTCTGAATAAAATAGACCATGAGATGTTATGAAGTTGTGCTATATTGTTGGTTTGTTCACATCATTCTGATATTTGTTCATTAGATTAACAATCACGAACTATTGAGGCATCAAAAGGATGCATTTTTGAGATAATTCAAGTGATCACATTCAATTGATTTGCTGATTAAATGAAATTTGCTACTAATTTCCTTGTTGGATTTATCATTTGCTCTTTTCCACTGGTACCTTGATCCCCTCTGAAGATGTCAGGTAGAATCACATACAATGGACATGGCCTTAATGAGTTCGTTCCTCAGAGGACAGCTGCTTATGTGAGCCAACAGGATTGGCATGTTGCAGAAATGACTGTAAGGGAGACTCTTGAGTTTGCTGGTCGCTGTCAAGGTGTTGGATTCAAATATGGTAAGCTTTGGGTTTCATGTGTATGTCTATGGATTATGCTTATTTAGATGCTGATTTGTGCATACTTCTGCTCAGATATGCTATTGGAACTTGCAAGAAGAGAAAAGATTGCTGGGATAAAACCTGATGAAGATCTTGATATATTCATGAAGGTAATTACAATGGTTAGATGTGTCTGGTTTGGTGTCTTTTGTTTTTTGCTTGATAGTTTATTGCTGCTAAGATTGTTAATAATATAATTTCTTCCTGTAGGCATTAGCTTTGGGGGGCCAAGACACGAGCCTTGTAGTGGAGTACATCATGAAGGTATTCTCCAGCATGAAAATCTAGTTGGAAGTGAGTAGGATTACTTTAGGTTTATGAAAGGAAGTCTTGCACAGCTACATGAATAGTGCTTGTTAGGTAGTATTAGTTTTGCAAGCTTACATTATCCCAATTCAAGTTTAAAATGACACCAAACTATCTCATTTTCTAGCATGGTGTTGAACAATATAAAAGGACTCCTGCAGAAGACCATGCAAAATTAATGGGAAATCCAACTACATGATTATGTCAGTTCCCATCCTAGTTCCGCGGAAGGTCATCAATTGTAGAACTTTTATAATCCAAGTTCAAGCTCATTTAAGACAAACACCATCTTTTCATCAATCTAGAGCTAGGTTTTTTAAGCTAGTGCAAGGCGGTCCTATTCATGTCATGACTAGAGCCTGGTATATCCTGGCTGTCAAACAGACCCTTGAATTGTCCACAGATCTAAATCTTCAGCCACTGGTTTGTAAATTTCAAGTGATTTTGAGATGTTTCAACTACATTCAGGGCTACAACTTTTGCCCATTACTTTAAAAAATAACTCAACCAATTAGAAACTATCAGACTGTGAGCTGCCATTTCACCTCAAACCAATTGGTGTTTGAGGAAGCAAACTTAAGTCTTTTATGGACCTCAACATCGTGCTTAACGGGCCTGTTTTTAGAGCGGTGGCAGGGAGTGGCATTGTGTCCTAACAATCCCTCCCTCACGATGGCACTCTCGTGACTCGATCCCATGACTTCCTGGCTCTAATACCATTTGTCGAACCATGAGCTGCCATTCCACTTGAAACCAATTGGTGTTAAGGAAGACAAACTCAAGTCTTTTTATGGACCTTGATATAGTGCTAGTGAGCCTGTTTTTAGAGTGGTCGCAGGGAGTGACATTGTGTCCCAATAGAAACTTTTCATAGACTTGTTCTATGTCAAGCTTGTCTTTTGAATATGAAAGAGGTTTCGGACTTGAGTGAATAGGTTGATAAGAACTGGTTTCATAGATTCCAATATCAAGGACATGACCTTTTGAAAAAGGCCATGAAATGGCATCAGTTCAAATTTCATGAATTCTCATGTAGGTTAAGCCACTAGGAACTGATATGTTTATGAAAAAACAAGTCTTTGGAGCTTTCTAGTAGTTCCCTTCAGTGGAATGTAAGCTTTATTAGAGTGGCTCACGATTGAGAGTTGAATGTCTTTGTTTCGTTCTTCAATTTGCTATATTCTTTTAGAGTGAGACAGGGAGGCGAGGACAAAATTCAGTGGGCTCCCTCCAAAAGAAGGTTGTTTGAAGTTAGATCCTCTTACAGTGTCCCTGTTCGTAATGACGACACTCCCTTCCCTTGGAAAGTATTTGGCAAATTATGGTTCCTTTGAGAGCGGTTTTCTTTACTTGGTCTGTGGCCCAAGGGAAGATCTTTACCATGGATAATCTTAGGAAGCGGTTTGTCATTGTGGTTGATTAGTGCTGTTTGTGTAAGAGGAACATGAAGATTTTGGATCATCTTCTCATTTGTGAGGTTGCTTGTGCCTTATAGAATGATATTTTCAGTCGTATTGAGTTGTCATGGATTATGCCTAGACGAGTAATAAACTTGTTTGCTGTTGGAGGGGGACTTTTGGTAGCATTTGGTTTGCAGTAGTGTGGAAGATAGTACCTTCTTGACCCTTGTGGTGTCTTTGGAGGGAAAGAAATTATAGAAGTTTCGAGGACCGCAAGTGAGCGGTGGTGGAATTTAGGTCTTTTTTACTTAATACTCTTTATCTTTGGAGAGTTGCGTCTGTTTATCCTTGTTTGCTTAGTTTTTATGACTTTCTTGTTCTTTTTTCTCCTTCTAGCTAAGTGTTTCTATTGTATGCTTTATGTGTACCTAGGTTGTGCCCTTTGCTTTTTAATGATATTTCGTTTACTTATTGAAAGAAAGCATCTCTTTATAGTTTATATAGTAGTTGTTAGAAAACTGGACATGGTAAGTTGTTACTGAATTTATTTCCTTAAAACATTATCGCTAATATATTATGGCAAAGATTTTAGGGTTGGACATCTGTGCTGACACATTGGTGGGAGATGAAATGCTCAAGGGGATCTCTGGGGGCCAAAAGAAGCGGCTTACAACAGGTGTTTACATTTTTAATTTTATTTTTAATTTTTAATTTTTTTTTACTTGTAGTGTACAGGTCAACTTCATATGTTTATTTATGGTGATTAAGCAGACATGTGATTTCCCAGGTGAATTACTAGTTGGTCCAGCGAGAGTGCTATTCATGGATGAGATATCAACTGGGCTTGATAGTTCTACTACTTGTCAAATCATCAAATATCTTAAGCATTCAACTCGTGCACTTGATGCCACGGCTGTAATTTCTCTGCTTCAACCATCTCCCGAGACCTACGAGTTGTTTGATGATGTTATACTTTTGTGTGAGGGCCAGATTGTATACCAGGGACCTCGTGATGCTGCTCTTGATTTTTTCAAATACATGGGATTTATTTGCCCTGTGCGAAAGAATGTGGCAGACTTCTTGCAAGAAGTAAGTGGTGGAGAACTTGAGACGTGACTTTCTGCTATATTATGAGGTAACTTTGTTCAAATTTTTGTACACAGGTTACATCGAAGAAAGACCAAGAGCAGTACTGGTATGTTCTGGATCGCCCATACCGGTACATACCTGCAGGAAAATTTGCTGAAGCTTTTCGTTCATATCCTGCTGGGAAGAATTTGTCTGAGGAATTGGAGGTTCCTTTTGATAAACGCTACAATCATCCAGCAGCCTTGTCAACATTTAACTACGGAGCAAAAAGGCGTGAACTTCTCAAGATCAGCTTTCACTGGCAGAGGCTTCTCATGAAACGAAACTCGTTTATTTATGTCTTCAAATTCATTCAGGTAGTACAAGTTATTAATTATTACAACAATCTTAAATCATATCCTAGGATTCTGAGGTGTTTTTGTTGATATGTCAACTTCTTGGTCACCAAAGCAGGAATAAACTGCTTAGCTTTCAGATTTTATTCTTAAATCCATTTAGTTTTGTTTTGTGTCAGATATATGAAATTGTGTTTACTTCTTTGGCCAATTATCAATAGTAAGTTCCAAAATTGTACATATAAAAACCGAAGGTATTTTCGATGATATGTCAACATGTTATATTAACTTCTTTGTCACCAAAGCAGGCCATTTATATCACTTACAGTTTTGACTTTTATTTGCAAGGCCATTTTTGTGTTGGTTGGGTAAATTATCTGAAACAAGGAATTCTAATGAAATTCTAGTGCTGATTCTCAAGTACAATGTACTGTTTTACAGCTTCTTTTGGTTGCTTTGATCACAATGAGTGTTTTTTTCCGGACAACAATGCACCATAATACAATTGATGATGGAGGCATATATCTTGGGGCACTGTACTTTTCCATGGTTATTATTCTTTTTAATGGCTTTACCGAGGTGTCAATGTTGGTGGCCAAGCTTCCAGTGGTTTACAAGCATAGGGACTTGCACTTCTACCCAAGCTGGGCTTATACCCTTCCTTCTTGGGTCTTAAGTATTCCAACTTCGCTCATAGAGTCTGGTTTCTGGGTGGCAATCACATACTACGTGATTGGATATGATCCTTCAATTACTAGGTAAATCTTATGTTCACATGAAGTTCTGAATGTATTCTGGCAGTTGATTTGGGATGGATTGTTATTTAACCCTTGAATATGCAGGTTTTTTCGGCAGTTCTTGTTATACTTCTTTCTGCACCAAATGTCAATATCTCTCTTCCGTCTAATGGGATCCTTGGGCCGGAACATGATAGTTGCCAACACATTTGGATCATTTGCTATGCTGGTTGTCATGACTCTTGGAGGGTTTATCATTTCAAGAGGTCAACAGGCATTCTTTCAATGTCTATGTTTTATCTGTTATTTCTTATGTATATTCATTTTCTTGTTACATTGTGACAGATGATGTACCAAGTTGGTGGATCTGGGGATTCTGGGTTTCTCCTTTGATGTATGCTCAAAATGCAGCTTCCAATAATGAATTCCATGGACATTCCTGGGATAAGGTACTATGACTATATCATCTTCTGTTCCATCTTCCTTGCTAGCGCTGGGATTTGTTGGTGTTTATTACCAAAAGGACAAAAAAAGAAATGAAAAGAATAGAAAAGGAAAGCTTGCGATTTTGCTAGTCTGGCAAGAATATGATGACATTTTGTAGAGAAAATTGAAAGGAATAGCATGATCGCTAAATTACATTCAAGGAGAGTCCAGATGCATCTGATATGTTATCCTTTCAACTTAGTTTTGTTCATGAATTCTAAGACATTATTATCTTTTAGTGTGATTATATCAGATGAAAGGTTATATTGAGATGTTCCAACAAAGTTTTCCTATACCAAGTTGTCTTGTATAATCTTCTATGGTGTAAAAGGAGCAATTTCGTGTCATATCTTTCAGTTGAGTTACTGTTCTAACAGTTTAAATTCTATCTTGAAACTTATAATTGTCTGTTACCTTATTTCTGTAGAGAGACAGGAACAACATGAGCTCACCACTAGGTGAGGCATTACTAAGAGCACGCGGTTTGTTTCCAGAGAGCTACTGGTACTGGATTGGTGTCGGTGCTCTGATTGGATACACAGTTTTGTTCAACATCCTGTTCACATTCTTTCTAGCTTACCTTAATCGTAAGCCATTTCTTTTTGTTAACAAGTTTACTAATAACTCCCTTATTGCACTGCATATTGGGCAAATAAGGTTAGATATGAAATAAAGGCTAATCAATATGTTCTTTTATATGCGTACAGCTTTGGGGAAACAACAATCAGTAGTTTCTAAGGAAGAGCTGCAAGAGAGGGAAAGGAGAAGAAAAGGCGAAACAGTTGTTGTTGAGCTGCGGCAGTTCTTGCAGCATTCGGGGTCATTAAGTGGTTGGGAAAACAAAATACATTGACTTTCTTTCATATTTTCTTTCTTCAGTTATTATTCCAAATTCTGACTCATTAGTTTATCATCAATTTGGCAGCAAAACATTTTAGGCAGAAAGGCATGGTTCTCCCATTTCAACCACTCTCTATGACTTTCAGCAATATCAATTACTATGTGGATGTCCCTATGGTGGGTATATAACTCCATTCCTTTACTCCATTTTGAAAAGCATGTTGACTACTCAATTTTCTGATCAAAGTACTACTTCAGGAATTGAAGCAACAAGGGATAGCAGAAGATAGATTGCAGCTGTTGGTTAATGTTACTGGAGTATTTAGACCTGGTGTTCTTACAGCATTGGTTGGTGTCAGTGGTGCTGGGAAAACCACCCTCATGGATGTATTAGCTGGTAGAAAAACTGGTGGGGTCATAGAAGGGAGCATACATATATCTGGTTATCCAAAAAGGCAGGAAACTTTTGCAAGAATTTCTGGTTACTGTGAGCAGACTGATGTCCATTCCCCTTGCTTGACTGTTCTGGAATCACTTTTGTTCTCTGCTTGGCTTCGGTTACCATCAGATGTTACCTTGGAGATTCAAAGGGTAAATATAAAAAATGTTTTGTCATATTTTGTATGCCTTGGGTTCAATATTACTGGAGGGTTGAATTTTGCAGGCCTTTGTTGAGGAGGTGATGGAACTTGTAGAGCTTACTCCACTGAGTGGAGCATTGGTTGGTCTACCTGGAGTTGATGGTTTGTCAACAGAACAGAGAAAAAGATTAACGATTGCTGTTGAACTGGTTGCCAATCCTTCTATAGTGTTCATGGATGAGCCCACATCAGGGTTGGATGCAAGGGCTGCAGCCATTGTGATGAGAACTGTGAGGAATATTGTAAATACTGGGCGAACTATAGTGTGTACAATCCATCAGCCCAGCATAGACATTTTTGAATCCTTTGACGAGGTAGTTATATGCATGTGTGTGTATGTGCATTACACACACACACACACATCTTCGAAGTGTGTGTATTAAAATTCCCCTAGGTTCTAGCTGGTGCATTTTCCGTCTCACAAAGATTTGCTGGTGCTTTGGTCACATCTGTACAGTGTAGAGACAGACCAAGTACAACATTTTATAACCAAGTGTTTCTAGATTGTTATGGTATATTCATTGATCCTCCCCTAATCTCATTACTCATATGTCAATGCAGCTTTTGTTTATGAAGCGTGGAGGAGAGCTCATATATGCTGGTCCCCTCGGGCCCAAGTCTCATGAGCTCATCAAATATTTTGAGGTCTGGTCTGCATGTTCATCTCTTAGTATATGTGATCTTGAAATGGTTATGATTTTGTCCCCAATTATCTGATGGTATAAATATTTGCTTCTGTAGGCAGTTGAAGGAGTGCCAAAAATCATGCCTGGATATAATCCTTCTACATGGATGCTTGAGGTTACTTCTTCTGCTGAAGAGAATCGTCTTGGAGTGGACTTTGCGGAAATTTACCGAAAATCAAATTTATTTCAGTATGCGCAGTTCCTGTGAATTCTTGCTATTGATTTTACTTTTTAGATAGAACTATTCCTTTCCTTGTATAACTTGGCTCTCATCTTCCATTTCAGACTTAATAGAGAGTTGGTTGAAAGCCTAAGCAAGCCGAGTAGTACTTCAAAAGAATTGAACTTCCCAACAAAGTATTCAAAGTCATTCTTTTACCAGTTTTTGGCTTGTCTTTGGAAGCAAAATCTGTCTTATTGGCGAAACCCGCAATACACTGCAGTTCGCTTCTTCTATACTGTCATCATCGCATTGATGCTTGGAACAATATGTTGGAGATTTGGTGCTAAAAGGTTTTCTTTATCTTTTGAAATATTTTTAGCTCTAGATTTTTATGAAAACCTTCTTTAGATAATTTGGTCCTTGGCTATTGAGTGCATTAGTACCACGTAATTTGCGTCATCACATGCTCCCCGCTAACTAGTTCTGTTACTTTTCGTGACTTGGAACTTGTCCAATAATGCTGCTGCTGCTGCTGCTTTAGGAGGATTAACAGAAACAGTCAAGTAATGGGGAGAATAAATTTATAAGTACATCTATCTAGTCATTTCAGTGGCAGATTTCTAGTATCAATGCCATGAACATGTACTGTTGGCATGGTGAATGGATCTTTTAAATTCTTAAATTGAGTGTCTTTCTCATTTGTAACAATCCGATGTTGTTTGACCATAACTAACACAAACCGCAAAGCTCTCTTAGGTAGCAGCAACTGAGAATAAGATTAATTGTTAAGTTGAGATGGTTTAGTCGCTTGCAATGAAGATCAATGGGTGTGCCAAGGCTTGATATGCTTTTGAATGGAAGTGCAGCAAATACGAGGACAAGGCAAAACAGAACAAGGGTCAAAGCTGCAAAGAGACATTTTGATGGCAGCTTATGATATAAGAGTAGAAATTTGCCAACTCTAAGACGAAGTCATATTTTGTTGGACTGATTTAAAGCTGTATAGTGCTATCCACATTCTAATTCGGTCATATTTCACTGGGGGCTGACGGTCAATTGGCAAAGTCTAGTCAGAAGTGGAGCATAGAACGTTGCCTACTGTTAATTTTTCCCTGAAGAATCTTCTTATGGTCTAAATGCCAGTCTGTACCATCAGATTCTTAACTCTTTTTTTTTTTTTTTTTTTGTGACAGGGAGACCCAGCAGAATTTATTTAATGCCATGGGATCAATGTATGCGGCTATCCTGTTCATTGGAATTACCAATGCCACTGCTGTTCAACCTGTTGTTTCTGTTGAGAGATTTGTTTCATATCGAGAGAGAGCAGCAGGGATTTATTCAGCTTTACCATTTGCATTTGCTCAGGTTTCCTTCTGATATTTTTTCATTATTCCTACTCATTGCAAAACATTGGATTCCTTAAAGTTAGCTAATGTTTCCCTGTGTGCAGGTTGTCATTGAGTTCCCCTATGTGTTTGCACAGACAATTATCTACTGCACAATTTTCTACTCCCTGGCTTCGTTTGAGTGGACTGTCTTCAAATTTATTTGGTACATATACTTTATGTATTTCACTATGCTGTACTTCACCTTCTATGGGATGATGACAACTGCTGTAACGCCAAATCATAATGTGGCTGCCATCATTGCTGCTCCATTTTATATGCTATGGAACCTTTTCAGCGGCTTTATGATTCCTCACAAGGTAATGAAGTGATATATTTCTTGCTTCTATAGTATCGGATTTTTTTCTTAATCAGACCTGCATGCCATGATTGTCTTGGATTTTTATATATTGATCAAAAGGAAATCTGCACGTCATTACTCACTTAATCACTCAAATTATTACATAGCATTCTTTGTTTAGGAACTCCTAGATATAAAAGCTGATGCTGTATTGTGCGCCAGTGTCTGATAGGAAGGATATATTAAATTTTTAGACCCAAAACTTACGGGCTGGATCATTCTTATCATTTGATTGGCTGATTTGTGGGCTAGAATCCAGTTTTGTAGTGTACTGATAATTCTCTTGGCTTGTCAACTTTTTATAGTGAGAATAACATGGCTATATAGTGAAATTATAGAGAACGTTTTTTCTTAAAGTTTATCAAAATCAATCTCCACCAATGAATTTTAAAAAAAAATTGTTTTAGACCCCAAATTACAACAATTCAGATTATAAAGCGAATCAGTGATTAAGCCAATAAAATCACCCCAACCAAACAATCATAAAACAAAATGAACACAAGGATTTGGTGATGAAGTAGAAATTTTTTGAAGAACTCTTCAATAGTAAAACTACTTTAAGGGCCAGCCAACTCCAAAGTTATCCACTATAGAAGATTCATGTTACAAATTAGTCAACTTACAAAACCTTTGTAACCCAAGGCTCAATTTGTAACCCTGGAAAACAACGCATTCACTTTCCATTGCAGTAACTTCAGAACTTCTGGCCTTTTTTTATAGGAATCACCTTCAAGAACAACCTTGTTTGCTATAACCCAAAATTCTGGTGGCTGAAGGTATTTCTGTGGTTTGGTTTATAATAATAAACAAGGAGAAGAATCAAATATGTTTAGGCTCAATGGTGTTTATAGAACTCTTCAAGAACAATGTAATACTACCTCTCTTTGTATGTGAAAATCATAGGTCATTAGGCTTTTATAGGCAGAGAGAAAACTGAAGTTTCAAGTCTAAGTCGACTAATAATTAATTTTGTCTACGGTCAGTTGGATCTATCCAAGTTTAAGTTGGATTGATCTAACTTTAGGGTAGGCTTTCCTTGTACAGTGTCATGGGTTGTCATGATGGTTTCTGTTTCCCTTGGAAAAGTATTTGGTGAACTAAGGTTCCATTGAGGGTGGTCTTTTTTGGTTGGTTGCCAGCTCTATGAAAGATCTTTACCATGGACAATCTTCGAAAGCGGCACGTCATTGTGGTTAATTGATGTTGTTTGTTTAAAAAGAATAGGGAGTCTGTGGACCATCGTTTGCTTCATTGTGAGGTTGCTTGTGCCATTTGGAATGTTTTCTTTAGTTAATTTGGGTTGTCTTGGGTCATGCCTAGACGAGTAGTCAATTTGTATGCTTGTTGGAGGACTGCTAGCAACACTTGGAGTGCTGTTGTGTGGAAGATGGTGCTTTGTGAAGAAATTAATAATCAAATGAGAAAAATAAAATAATAGCGAAATTAAAATAAAAGGGACACAAAGATTTTTACGTGGTTCGGTCTATGATCTACGTCCATAGATAAAGCCCTAAATGCTACATTATGCTTTTATTCAATTGATCTTTTACAATACATGATACTCCTATTTATAGGAGAATTGGGGTAGAATAAGTTTGGTAATCAAATCAAAATAATTTGATTACCATCAAATCTAAATACAATCAAATCAATTAGATTTGATTATCATCAAATCTGATTATAGGAGATTACAATTAATTACAATGAAATCAAATCCCCTAATATTCTCTAACACTTTGGTACTTTTTGTGGTATATATGGAGGGAATGAATGATAAAAGGTTTGATGATCGTGAGAGGATTTTGGAAATTAAGTCTTTATTTTTCAACACATTATATCTTTGCACAGCTACTTTTGTTTCTCCTTTGGTGATTAGTTATCATGTTTTTCTTGTCCTTTTTGCCTGTATTAGCTAGGTAACTTCTCTTGTATACTTTTTGTGTACTTAGGGGCACTTTACACTTTATGATGTCTCGATTACTTATATAAAAAAAGTTTTTGATCAAACGAACTTCAAATGAGGCTGCTATCAGGCTCTTGGTTTTTTGCATGGTTGGATCGATCCAAGCTTAAAGGTTTTCAGATTTTGATCGAACGAGATTCAATCGAACCATATGCAATTGAACTTGCGATCGAAGTTTCCAAATCTCCAATTCCAAATCTTCTTGAACCCTGGTTTGAACCAACCTCAACCCTAAACCTAAACTTACAACTATTGTGCGTGGGCCCATGTGGGTCCAGCTCACAACACATTAAAATCCCATGTTAAGTGGAGTGGTCTTTCAACCTAATGAGCTGCACAATAAAAAAAAGGACACCATAAAAAAATAACTGAAAGCTGAAAGAAAAGAAAGAGAAAAGTTTGAAAACGTGAGGTGCGGCACCAAGAAAGAGAGGAAAAAAAAAAAAAAACACAAACAGTGAGCAGTGTTGCGCTGCTCGGAGAGAGAGAGAAAAAGGGATTTGTTTTTTCTTGTATTTGGATGTGGTTTTTTTATAGGGAGGAAGAATAAAGGTTTCTTTATTCAAGAACAAATTGTGGGTTTCTTTATGAGGTGTCTTTGGGTGCTACAACAATAGGGAGGTGTAGTATTCCGAGTGGGAATCTCACTGTGGTATTGGTTTCACCATATTAAGGTGGTTTGTGGTGAGATTATAATTTTTTTTAGGACAGAAATTTCCTCCAAACCGATCTAGAGGAAATATCCTCCAACCCATATAAAATAGTGACAAGTGTTTGTAAATATTTAATAGGCACTTTAAATTTAGTCTAAATTAATAAACTGCTATTAATGACGTTAAGAATTTAATGTGTAGTTTAAATGTTTATAAACAATTGGCACTATTTTACATGAGTTTGAGAATATTTCCTCCAGACCGGTTTGAAATAAATTTCTCTCAATTTTTTTCCTAGAGAGTTTATATTGTTGTATTTCCCAATTTGCTGTGAACTTAAGTTCTGAGCATAAAATTGAGTGTTGTAAACTCTATTTTATTATAGTGGATTGATTTGATTTGCTCTGTAGTTTTTTCCTCTACACTGAAGGGTTTTCCATGTAAATTTTGGTTTGTTCTTGTGTTGGTTCACTTCTTTTTTTCTTTTTTTCTGGCATACATGTCATAAGTTGATTCACTTCTTTTCAGAGAATCCCGATATGGTGGAGATGGTATTATTGGGCAAACCCAATAGCCTGGAGTCTGTATGGCCTCCTAACTTCACAATATGGTGATGACAATGGACTGGTGAAGCTAGCAGATGGAATTCACTTGGTGCCTGTAAGGCAGTTACTCAAGGATGGCTTTGGGTATAGGCATGATTTCTTGGGTATTGCTGGGGTTATGGTGGTTGCTTTCTGCTTACTTTTTGCAGTCGTTTTTGCTTTTGCAATAAAATCCTTCAACTTCCAAAGGAGATGACCGGTTGAAGTTGTGTGCCATTAAGAATTGTGTTAGAATTGATGCATGCTTTCACAAGTATATCATCAGGTTCTGTGGCCTGCGAAATAAATATACCAACATGATTTTCTAGAATGTATTTTTTGTTTTACTATAGTAAAGATAACATGTAGTTAGTTATATGTGTTAATATTATTGTTTATTATACAGAATTTACTTATAAATGTTATGAAGTCAGATACCATTGGCATGTAATATTTTTTTTCTCCATAACGATTGGAGGGCTCAAAACCATTATTATGATGCATTGTGCTTTTCACTGGTCCCTCGTAATTTCTTTGGCATTATTGCACCTGTATTGTATATGTTATTCACACATAATGTTTAACTTATTTCTACTTTTTACCCCTTAATTCTTTCATCCTTGTCAAACAGGCCAGGATATTCTTTGATTTTGTTGAATTAGGTGTGCCGCATCATATTGTTAGCAGCCATTCTTAGGAATAGGTCCTATCAAATAAAAGAACGGTTCTAAGGGTATTCCGCAAACCAAATGAGTGCCAAGTCTTTCCTCCTCGCTCCTCACTAACGTAATTTTGTATATAGAAAGCCAAATGAGTTCACACATTGTAGACTCGTAACACTAATAAGGTTATAGACCTACATACAACCTACCACGTCCCGTAAGAATTCCCATTCCTACAAAGCTGTAAGTGTATGAAATCCACTAACTTAGTGACCATTTAACAATATTTGGGCCTATCATTCTAGGTTGTCTCAAGCCTGTTTTAGCAAACCAAAACCCACAATCATTGTAAGCCCAATAAAATAAAATAAAAAATGTTATAGTATCTCTATAGCTCACACGGTCACACCCCATTCTGAACGCAGTGGTATATTGATTACTGTGTTTATTAACTGACCAGGATCTATATATAGAATTAGATCTAGAGAATATTTAGTTAGTTATAGTTGAGGGATATTTTTGTTTTTTCAATTTTTGAGGGGACAAAAATACCCTTCAAGTACTAACTGAATATTCTCCAATTCTTCGTAGAGGATCCTATTTCCCTATATATATGCAAGAGGCAATGACGAGGCATGACAAATTTTCCCAGGAATAATACGGTTCTTACCATTGATATTATAAACTACTCATATATAGACTACCACATTAATTAGCTCTTAGCATGGTCCTTAGAGCTTTTTATGGAATAGCACTTTGGTTTTGGCTTAATTTACGAATGGTAGATAAAGCTGAAAGAACAGTCAAAGCTTTGGCAATGTCATTGATATTAAGAACAATTAATCAATGTTGAAATAACAGTCACTGGGCTTTCGTAGAAAAAAAAATGCGATTTTAAATTAGATGGTAAAAAATGTATCATTCAAGAGAGCATTTCTTTTGTTTTTTTTTTTTTTAAATTGTGATTAGAAAACGTAAAAAAATCTGCATTTTCAATCGCAGGTAATGGGAAGTGTTAAAAAAATGCACAATTTTAAAGACTAAAATGTGATTTTAAAGGCATAACAATGAGGCAAGTTAAGCACTTTTACAAGATAGAACAACACATGGCATACATACTATAGGTAAGATGGAGTTTGAAACGGACTACACATCGCACCGGATTTAATGCAGATTCTTGCTGCTGATACAATTGGCCGGCCCTATATATGTGAACCAGAACTGTACTTATCAGTACTTACTGATCTCTTCATGTTTTTTTGAGAAAATCTTACTTATATATCTCTTGTAAGTTACACACCTCTTATATGTATTAAAAATTTGCACAAAAAGTGAAATCATGCAAATAACAGTATTCTTTCTAAATAAAATCTTGCACATATTCAATCTTAAAAAAAAATATCCAAGAGGGAAATTGCATAGAGTTTACTGCATCTACTGCTTCAAAAAATAGCAGTCTGCATCATAATATATATATATATATATATATATATTCTTTTCGAATGAGTCATATAACTTACATAAGAATATTTTTGAGATTAATTAATGGGATGGCATTAGTGGCTATTTTTAATTTCTTTATTTCAATTAACATAAGTCGCTTTATATTATATTTATATATAATAGAATTCTATGGGGTTATGTTATATTTTAACAACTGAAAAATATGATTTAAAAGTTAAAAAAAGCCTTCATTCCGGAAATGGCTATAACGCGTAGGATGCCTTGAAATGAGAAGAGGAAGTTGCTTATTTCTTGTAACAATAGCTGTAGCTGTAGCCTGTATGTATACATATTTTCCCCACTTACAATACAGACAAAATCGTCGAGAGAAAGGTTCTCAAACCCAGTTAACACAAGAGACGACACTCCAGAGCTCTCTCTCCCACTTCAACAAAAGACAACGGTCAAAAATCTCTCTCTCTCTCTCTCTCTCTCACTCTCAAAACAAACAAAACCCTTCTCTCTCTCTCTCTCTCTCTCTCTCTAGGATGAATTCAATCTCAGAATCCTTCAAAAGCAACCCTGTCAACCTCGACCGGATCATCCCGTTAGACTTCAAGGCTGTTTTGAAACTACCCGACTCTCACACGTGGAGCCTATCAACCGCCGACCACCCACCCACGACAGACCCATTTGGCGCCGGGTCGGTGCCCGTGATAGACCTTACCGACCCGAATGCGGTGTTGCTCACACGACATGCCTGCGAGCAATGGGGGGTGTTTCAAGTCACCAACCACGGCATTCCCGTTGACCTTCTTATAGAGCTAGAGTTCCAAACGCGGCGTTTGTTCTCTCTCCCGCTGGACCAAAAACTCCTTGCAGTCCGATCGCCGGAGGCCTTCACCGGCTACGGCCTGGCCCGCATTTCTACCTTCTTTCCCAAGCTAATGTGGTCGGAGGGGTTCTCAATAACGGGGTCTCCGATGGAACATGCTCGCCAACTTTGGCCACATGACCACACAAAATTCTGGTACGTGCATCGCGTGCATGCCCTTCACTGTCGTATTAGCAAATTTTTGTCTTCTTTCTGTTAGTAGTCGCCACGTCAAGCAGTGTAGGGCCGGGTGATCTTAGAAAGGAATATCCGAATATGGGTATTTTTGTAGTTTTGTGCATTCGTTGCTTCCGATAAAACGACGGCTCGGCCTTTTAATGCCTGACGTGGCGAGTTGTGAGTGGCCTGGAACTCATCTGAGAATTACGCGTGCTGCAACGGAGCAGAACTCGTGTTAAAATGAGGGTTGGGTGCACACAGATCGGTGCATGCACCAATCCATGCTTTGAGTTTCACGTAGCATTCAAAATACCAATTGGCAATGCCTCATCCATCTGGCCCACCCGCAATAGGCGGGTTTGAGCTGAATTTTTGGGCCCTGGTTATAGTGGGCCTGGGTTTCCACTTAGGATCTACAGAACTCCCGAAACCCTATTCAAAATTATTTATTTTTGCTAATAAAAATATAGTTTCTATCATTACTTTATACACGAAAACACATTTTGCACCTTTTTGTTTTCATGTCTACACTTTTTTTCTTTCATATTTGATTGATAAATTGTGTGGTTATTATATGAAGAGTTATATAAGTAATTCAAGAGAGTTTCAACAACAAAGAGCCATTTTAGTGTATAGTGTTCTGTTGGCGCTTTCAATGATAATAAAGTCAATTTATTGGATTATTTGGGTTGTTAAGTTTATATTGGTCATATACTTTTACGATCAGAAGTACTGTCTTATATGGCTTAGTTGAAATGTTAATTTTATGTATATAAGTTATTAGGCACTTCTCCCCTTTCAAGAGTCTCATATAAGTGTTTCACATGTTTTAACTACTATCTTAACCTTAGTTCTATCGACAACCCACTATATGGATATTCGATAGTAATTCTTTATCTTTTGAAGGCTCCATTTATTTATATTCAATGACTTAACACTATGCACATACATAATACCAAAATATTTTAATCTAGCCATCAATTGCTCCTTCCAGGTCTTAGCCACAAAGTTGCAACCATTTGATGTTGTACTCGACTTGGTGGCAGCTTTGATACCAAAATTTTTTTTTAGCAAACTCGCCCCTAGCAGTAACATTTTTTGGATCCTGGCTTCTACCCATAATAATTTATGGCTATGTCCCTGACTAGGAGTCTCAATTGTGATTATTCCTATTAAGTTTGTATATATTATGAGTAAAGGCTTTGTTTATATATTAAGTGTCTCTTAATTAAACATCTACTTTACAATTTCATGCAGTGATGTAATGGAAGAGTACCAAAGGGAAATCGGGGACCTGACAGAAAGGATTCTGGGCCTGATGCTTGGGTCATTGGGCTTAACCCGTGATGATGTGAGATGGTTTAAGCCTAAAGATGGGAGGAAACATTCCCAAGCCCTGCTCCATTTAAACTCATACCCGGTTTGTCCCGACCCGAGCCAGGCCATGGGCTTGGCCCCTCACACAGACTCATCATTGCTCACTTTGCTGCACCAAAGCAGCACCGGTGGGCTCCAAGTCCTTAGAGACAATGTCGGGTGGGTGCCGGTGCATCCTATCGCCGGTGCACTTGTTGTCAATACCGGTGATCTGATGCACATACTCTCCAACGGCCAATTCAAAAGTGCAATGCATCAAGTGCTTGTCAACGAAACACATCATCGCATCTCGATCGCTTACTTCTATGGCCCACCGGGCGATGTTAACATATCACCGCCGACGAAGTTGACCAACCATAAACATCCGCCTCTCTATCGGCCGGTGACATGGAAGGAATATCTTGATGCCAAGGCAATGCATTTCAACAAGGCACTTGACTTGATACGAAATGATGTGCATATTGCCAATAGGTGAACACGATAACAGAAAGTGCAAATTTTATTTAACATAAGACTCTCTCTTGTTTGAAGAGAGAGAAGCTTCGGGGAGGTTTCTTTTTCTTTGCCTTTTTTTTTCCCCCCCTCTTTTTTTCTTTGCTTTTCAATTGCAACAAAGTCATATCTATGGAGTTTTGTCCGCCATCTCGGCACACATGCCCTCTCTTCACCACCATCGCACGCGCCACAACCATTTCCACTTCGTTTTATCTTCTCCGGTGCTCGAACAATGTTTTTCATGCTTGGTTTCCTCATTTTCGCTATGGAGAGTCCGATCTTGTTGCAAGTTATTTTGTCTTTTTAACAAAGGACTCTTCATTGAGTTTTTTTGCAAACCGCTTTGTGCGGCTCTGAAAAAAGTCCGACTTGTCTACGGTTCTTCTGGAACTATAGACAAAACCATTTCCTGCTAATTGATCCTTTTGGACCGAATCGAGAATTTGTTCCTAAAATTTGTACTGCATTTACCATTTGGACTTTGTTGTCTGAAGTGCCCAACCCTTTTAGTTATTCGCTTTCCCTTATTTAATTAAAAAGAAAAAAGAAAAAGAACAAGGCATTAACAAATAATTAAAAACAAAAAATATTCAAAACTACTTCTCTAAAAAGCGTTATCATGCGCATCCAATATAGTTAGTGGATTTCACTTTTTGTCCTCAAGAAATTCATAATTGACAGGCATTGGTGAAGCCCAGATGACAAAATGGAACACTAAAAAATATTCAAAGAACAACCACAATTTTGATCCCACTAATTCCTTGTCTTACGTTTATTCTTTTGACATTCAGATAATAGAGAGAATCTTTGATATTCCACCGGCATCGAGAGACACAATAGCTGTCTTTGCTAGTGTCAGTGCGATGCCAGTATTGTGTTTGCCTTTAGTTTATTCTATTTAAGTTTATGGATGCAAAAGGTTGATGAACACAAGTAGGCCAGAACCACAACAATCGCAGCAACCTCTAGTATGCAGGATTGTTTAATAGGATTCTAATAGAAGACTCAACTGCTGAGAATCCACATTCATGAAAACATAGAGAGAAATGTGACAGGATATTATATTAACAAAAACTGACTATTCTGTAAACAGCATTTACATCTTCCCCATATGAGTCTGAACAAAAACTGTATCCAGCATTTTCAACCAGATTTACAAAGTCAGCTCTGATGCAAAAGATGACTTCCTTCAGTTAACTTGGGGGGGTGGGGGACTAGGGTTAGGATCTAAATACTTTCTTGCTAAGCAGACAAATATAAACAACTACAAAAGCATCCAAGGAAAACCTGTTGAGTATTTCTGAGTATATGAATTTTGTTGGGACGAAAAAGCGGTTAAGTCACTTCCAGAGCTTGACACACTTGTCATGACTAGCCGAAGCTACCAAACCCGTAACATTTGATACAGCCAAGGCAGAGACTAGTTTGTCATGCGCATGTAAAGTCATTGTCTTGTTCTTGTTTGGGTTCCACAGTTCCAGAGTCTGGAAATCCACACAATTCCACATAAAAAAGCAAAACTCCATGTCAGCAGCTTGAAAACAAGGACATGCTACTTAGATCATCTCTCATGTAACAAAAGTTGCTATGACACTCAACAGATAAGAATACAATGTACCACACTTCTTCTCATGGAGCAATCCCGTTCCAAGCAATAAAAACCTTATATAAAAAACATGCATTGCAACAAAGGCATAAGTAATACCAATCTGAGACCCAATCCTATGCAATAAAACTGCAATTGTCACAATATTGTGTATGGCTAAATTATGAGATGAAATTGCATGAAAAAGGCAGAACAGTTATCTTGCATCCTACATGGTCAAAATGCAAACCTTAACTGCTATGTAGCTAACTTGAAATTGCAAGAAAAGATAGAACTATGACTTGCCTCGTAACAGCCGATGACCAACAGATAAGGATAAGAAGGATGGAAAACACAGGTACGAAATTTGTTGCCGGTACAGCTCAACTCATGAATGCATTCCCCTTTGTTCCCAGAGCCAATTGTCCACACTCTGACCAAGTCATCACTCACAGATGCCAGATATTCACCAGAAGGATCCCAGCAGATGGAATGGACAAGGTTTTTATGGCCCTAAAATGATAGTCACAGATTCAAAAAAAGAAAAGAAAATGTCGATAATGATGGGAGGTCATTACTCCATGCCAAGGAAGCATGGAAGAAAAGTAACATAGCAATATAAAATATGCATGTGCGACTTCCACATCATATCATTAGAATAATTCAAGAAAATAATAAGTTGCAGTATTAGCCATGTCATTGTCCAAAGGCAACAGCAGACAATAGGGAAAAAAATAATACGAAAAAAAAAAATAATACAAAAACAAAAAAACACCTTCAATTTGCTTATAAGAATGCTCCCAATTCTCTATATACAAGGCAAATAATGAATAACAATACTCTTCTTTGATCATCTTGTGGGCAGCCCTTTGGGGAGACGGTTTGAAGAAAAGCCTCAAATTATTAAAATTCATATTTCTAGAAAATGACAAAATTCCGATAACTTCGAAAATTTCAAATTACATCAATCAAAACCTTTTTTTTTTTTCTGGATAAGTAATACCAATCAAAACTAATTGAGATCATAATAATAGAAAGGAAAATTTACTGTATTAGTCCTTTTTGAATATTTTTCAAATCAATGCCTGAGTTTTTATTTTCATCTTTTAGCATCTTGAGTTTATCCCCATTATCAAATTGATCCTTCCATCTGATTCCGTCAATTTTGTTTTTGATGGAGCGCATATAAAATCACAATTCTACCATTTTTCAAAAGAATGAAAAAAAATAAAATCAAAAAATCAAAGGAGTTTGGCTCCGAGCCACCCCTTATTTTTATCTTTTTCTTTTGAAAAAGGGTATAATTGTAAATTTATACAGGCTCTAAAAATATCGACAAAATCTGTACGGAATTGGATGGAATAATTGATTTGATAACGGGAATGAATTCAAGGAGCTTAGAGATAAAAATAGAAACTCATGGAATGATTTGAAGAATACCAAAAACTTAGGGACTCCAGAGAAAAAAGAAAAGAGAAAAAAAAAAAAAAAAAGGAACCACCAAAACAAACATATGGAGAAACTAGCATACAACAGAGACAGAACGATTTGGTAACGAAAATTGGTTTTCAAACTTTGGAGTGTGGACGTGCAAAGCCTGGCTAAAAAAGTCCTCTAGGAAAAGTACACATTAATCTCATAGAAATCTTAATGACTCAGTGAAAAAAGTTGAATAAGGTCAATCAAGCCAGTTACCAAAAGAATCACCAAATTGAACCTCTGGACGGAGAAATTGAAATACAAAGGAGATATAAGAGCACTGTCTGACAGCAAAAAAATGTTCTTGGCACTTTTTGAGTTTGGACCTATAAAGCCAGGTAAAAGAAAAGCATCAGGAAAGATGACAACCAACCTGTAACTTAATCCTGCATACTTGGGTCTCTACATCAAATATGGATACAAAATTCTCTGATGCAGCAGCAAGAATTCTCCCAAGACGAGGTTGAAATCTAATCTGGGTCGCACCACCCTGACAAAATTTGAAGGGGCGTTGAGGGGGCTGTTAACATAGCTACATTGAGATCGAGTGATACAATTTATCTTGAAGATGAATAAACAACATATTCTATACCTTGAAAACGCCAGCACAACTGCCATTCTTGATACTCCAGTATCTTATCTCACTATTATCACAAGAGCAGATAAGGTCTTCTTTACTAGGGTGGAAGTCCAATGCCAAAACAGTTGAAGAGTGGCCCATAAAAGTACGAAGTGAATAACTAGGCTGCAAAGTATTGATGTATCCATTAGTTCTTGGTGAACAATAAGAGGATGTCAAATGGTAAAGATAAGATTGATTCTATCACTGATCTCAAAAGCAAAGTCATGTAAGAAAATCAGAAGAGGACATTAGTGAAGTTCACCTTCCAAAGTTATATTTCTATTTATAGCGAGTCAATTTTTTATCACTCAATCCAACATAATCTTATTCCAGTCATCAGAGGTGGGCTTATTAAAAAGAGAAGTTAATTACAGAGTAATACGATTGTTAATTATCAGGTCACTGATGCAATTATACCAGTTGATAGACTTTGATATTTGGTTGATTTCTATGATACAGTCAAAGTTCAATTCCAGAATTCCGCTTAATTCGTTCAAAAATAAAAGTATTTCTTCCGTATCTTTTTGCATCTAACATTAGTTTGTTCAGTAATGACCACAAAACTGAAGTGAAATTGGTAAAAAAGAAAAAAGAAAAAAGGTAACGCAATAAGACATACTTGAACATGAAATGAGTCTAAGGGACTAGTCAGGAACCATTGAGAGGTTAGCAGATTGCACTTGCAGTAACAATATTAAATAAGAAATGAAAAAAGAGGAATATGTAAACTAACATTATCAGTGTCCCAAACCCGGACAGTTTTGTCAGCTGAAGATGTAGCAAGCCTTGACATGCTTGGACTGAAACGGACATCAGTTATCCCATGAGAATGTTCTTCAAGTGTAGACTTCATAGCAAAGGATTCTGTGCACCACAATACAGCCTGCACCACAAAGTCATCAGACAAAAAGGTTTCTGTTGTCTTTTCCATAATAAAAAATAATTCAGTCTGAAGTTTCCCTGTGCAAATGATTGCAGCACTAGAAAAATGCTTAATAAAACAATCCAATCAAATCAAATTCTTACCTTTCTATCATGCCCACCTGTAGCAAGCAATTTCCCATCTGATGAGAAGTGACAACATTCAACTTTACTTGTACTTGCTGGAATAAGCCGGACTTCCGTAAATGTAAAACCTAATATTAAGACAAAAACATTAAACCCTTGGATTCCATTGATATAGTTACACAAACCAAAGAATTACATGATCAGACAAACAGAAGTATCAACTATTATAAAAGCCACAATCCATCATACCTTTGCTGACGTCAGAAGACCGACCAACTCTATCCATAGGGTCTGCAGCTTCAGGAGATAAAAATGAATCGACATTATCCTCCAAAGATCCATCATCCACAAAACAGTCTGCATCAGCCTGCAGTAGATTATGTACTGAGATTTTAAGTGCCACAATCTCCACCCCACCTCCCCCCCACCCAAAAGAAACAAAAAAAAAACTCTTTTTACTTTTTTGTTGTTATGTTTAAACCTAAGATCATGTAGAACCATAACGAACTTCAGGTCTAAACCAATATGCCCTTCCAGCCATGACCCTCGGGCTGCCAATGACAATTTCTTGCAAGTAAATTACCCATAACTTTTTTTTACAGAGGACACATTGAATAATTCTTGAACGTGAGTACTTTAACCACACCTTATTCCTACATCATGCAACTTTTTTTTTATAAGTACATCATGCAACTGGTAAATAGAAGATCAGGAAAACTATCCAAAATGAAATTACCATGAAGACAGTAAAGTAAGGTTGCTCACCAACTGATTTGGTGCTGATGTAAGTGAGTCCATGCCATCAGAACCAAACATAAGCAGAGACTTCGAGGAACCACCATTGTGTGGCAAATTTGGTATTGACATCACATCTCCGGGGGTGTGAGTAGAAGGTGTTGAAGGAGAACTTTGGGATGGTCCTGTGGTGTTTGCAGTCCCACAGCTATTGGCAGGACCTGAAGATGATACTGGCTGCTTTCTCTTTCGCCCAATTTGACTTTTTGGAGCCTTGAATGAACAAAAAGAATATTTCAGAAACCAAACCAGGTTATATTCAGTGATTATCAAGTTCACGGTGACGGATTCAAGTTATGAAAACCACTTGACATAGCATATAGAGATCCTAATTAAAACAGATAACAATAATTATATAAGAGGTGACAAAAGATGCAGATGTTATGAGAAACTAAAGGATGTGAGAACTAGAAGGTTATATATGTTTGGCCTTGGAAGTCCAAATTATAAAAAAACAATGAATAAATAAAATAAATCTGAGTTTAGGATCTATGTAAATTCATGGCAAATTCTACCATACAGAATAAACTTTGCAAAACATTTTGTTCTATTTGGAGAATGAAGAACTGTTCTGCAACAACTATTCCAAAAACCAGAAAGAAAAAGGAATCACAACAGGAAAATTGTGTAGCTAATACAGTCTACAAATACTGAAGCTAATAAATCACAAACCTGATCATTTCCTTGAAAGGTATTTGAAATGCTACCATCCCCTGTGATGCTGCCAGCACCATTCATTTTATCTTGCTGCTGGAATTGGTGGTTTGAATTCAGAGACTGTTGACTAGAAAGTGGATGCTGCGAATAATGTTGCTGCTGTAACTGAAAAGTATTCAACATTAGATAAGCAAGAAATACTGAAGCTTAAACGCCATTAAACTATCAAAAAGAGCTAAAGATGATAAGATCGACCGACTCTGAAGTGCAGGAACAAAATGATACCTTCATTAGCAGTTCTGTGTCTGCACGTGGTAATTGCACTGGTGATCCAATATTTGGAACTATATTGCCAGCAGAATTTAGCTGTCCATCCTTTCCAAGACCCATATTTTGATTGTTAAGAAGCATTCTCAGTCTTCTGCATTCCAAATCATTAGCAGATGGAGATGCCAAGTTTTGCTGTGCCTGAAGCATTAGTTGCTGCTGTAACTGAAGTCGATTGAAAGGCTGAGGAGACTGCATCAAAGACTTATGCTGCTGAAGAAGCCCAGGTCGAAGCTGCTCCAGCCCCTAGAAAAGGTAAGTTTTCAGAAAAGAGAACATATTCTGTCCGTTTATAATGTCATATACCATTTACCGAACCGTTAAATAGAAAATGTAAAATGTAAGTTTTATTCCATGCAGCAAGTATGAACAATAATTGACAGATGTCAAAAAAGAAAGGGGATCTGGGGGAACTTGCCTTCATTCTGCCTACCTCTTTCCTAAGAGATGAAGTTGAATAAAAGTGGAAGCAATCATTTTCCTTTTCAATGACAATTTCCCTTGATAGGTTATATATTAAGAGGAATATGTCATATTAATTTTGGCACATTCTACCCCAACTAGTGTTTGGCTGATGGGGGATGAACCGACCAAATTAGAACTAAAGGTAATCCAATTTGAAAACAGATATACAATTGTATGTCTAGAGGGAATACAAAAGCGTAGGTTTTAGTCTTACCGTCAAAGGCCACCCTTTTAAAGTCAAACTGTTACTGCCTTGATTTGATCCTAAAACAACATGAGAATAAAGCAATCAATGAACATCATAAAATTTACAATCTAAATCAGACATTAACAAAAATAATTAAATCATGAAGTTTCATGTCACGTGGCCCAAAACATGAAAACATACAGGATCATGGAACTTAAAAAAGAATTTCTAGGAACTTGTAGGGATTTCACCACTTACACATGTTTCTAAATTCGAGGGGAATTGTTTATTTGCAACTAACTACATAAATGACAAATATTGACAACACATCCATCGATATTCATTTAAAGTTGTCTTATGTATAAGAGGAAACTCCTAGTTTATTTCCTTTCTCAATTGGTCTTCCAAATCATCACAAATATAAGAATAATTGCCAACCTATCAATAGTTTAGACTCATTGTGCTTCACGCTTTAAGTGTGCCTAGCCACGCTTTTAACAACACCTTGAACATCAGAAGTTATGTTCTCCATTCAATGAGTTGAAACTATCAAGAATTGATGACTCAATCAGATATAGATGCTTGATACATGAATAAAAAGATATTCCATTATAAATATTCATAAGATAAGGGGGTCAACAACCACATTATTTATTAAAAGAACAAAAAAAAAAAAAAAAAACACTAAAGCATCAAGAATTGATGACTCAATCAGATATAGATGCTTGATACATGAATAAAAAGATATTCCATTATAAATATTCATAAGATAAGGAGGTCAAAAACCACATTATTTATTAAAAGAAAAAAAAAACACTAAAGCTGTAAAATCATAGGACCTATAAAATGAGCACAACAAAATGAGAAAATAGAAACAAACAACTAGATTCAAAGGACACTTTTGATCCATACCATAAACTCCAATACATGATCCTTCTGGACCAGTAGCTCTACGATTCATCATTGAATTCATCTCACACTTTATGTCCTGTTTCAAGCAGAGAAGACTACCAGAAATAAGAAAAACCACTCTGAAGGAATCACAGAAAAGCAAAATAAATAATAATAATAATAACAATAATGATGATGATGACTCAATGACAATGATTACCTGTGCAGGCCCTGGAAGCTGCTGACTTCGACTTTGAACTTGCTGAGGATTTCCAGATATACTCCCAGGTATACCGTGAAGTGTTTGCCTGCAGAACAAGGGTTCACCGACTCTCAAATTGGACAAATTGGACTCAATTACAGAAGTAGTATGCAACTGAATCATGGTGAAAAGAAATAAAATCATTAAAAAAAAATTACCCTGGAGGCTGGCCACCTGCTACAGCTGCCTTCAGCATTGAGGTGTGATTTGGATCCAGAAGCTGTCCCACATTATCATCTAACCTTTGCTGCATAATAATGTTTAATAAGCAGCTGCAGGAATAATAAAATAAGAATAAACACATTTTGAATCTATCACAGAACCTGATACCTTCATGCCTCCATCATCCAAGGCATCCCTCTGGAGTGGAATCTTCAGTCTTTCCTCATACAATTTTGTTGCCAAGGCATTTGCAGTTGCATGGTTCTGCCTCATAAGAGGGTCACTGCTTACAAGCCCATGGGAAGTGCCATTTAGAAGCTGACTCCCATCTCTCCGTTGCTGCTGCTGCTGTTGCTGCTGTTGCTGCTGCTGTTGCTGCTGCTGTTGCTGTTGTTGTTGCTGCTGTTGTTGTTGTTGCTGCTGCTGCTGCTGCTGCTGCTGAGCATGCCTCTGCATCAAGAGCTGCTGCATTTGCATCTGCTGATGCTGCTGGGGTTTCTGATGTTGCTGCTGCTGCTGCTGCTCCTGAGCCTTTGCCAATTGAGTCTGAATTCCACATAAATCTCCAGCTTATTTAGGCATCTCTCAAAAATAGCAGACACGGAACAAATAGAGATCCCACAGAATCCAATGAAAAAACATTGTAACGTACTATTAATTTTATGAATCCAAAAAAAAAGACCTAATAATGTTTGATATGTAGGCCAAACTCCCAGTACTCTCAACCCCACAGCAGATTCATTTAAAAAATCTATTCCATAAAAATACTCCAAAGAGATAAAATTACAACTTTTAAATGTTAGATGTCAAGGCCACAGAGTTCATCAGTAAATGTTTCAGAATAAAAACTTCCTGTGTCCATTGAAAATCCAGTAAAGGTTTATCCACTAGGAGTTAAACTTTGTTTGTAAAACAGTAAATTACAAAGACACCAACCATTGTTTTCAAGAAAAAATCCAAAAGAACAAAGCAAATATAATTTGAGAAAAATGTTACTTAGGCCCATCATATTGTGGTTTAAAATGTGTAGGCAATAGAATATTAAGACCAATAACTACAATTTCAGGAAATACCCAAGACTTACTGTACAAAAAAAAAAAAAACCTTTTCTTTTTGGGGTTGGTGGGGGGGGGAGAGAAAAAAAAAACACACATGATCCATAAGCAACTGCAGAAAATATTATGAAGACAGTTATATGCATCAATTAAAAGCACATATTTTATGGAGATTTTCTTTTTTAAGTGGAAAAATTGAATTTCTCTTGTCAGAATCCACTTGCTATAACAAAAAGGGTTTGCAAAATTCCTGGAAACTTTCATAGCCACACCCTTCCCCACCCCAACAGAAAACGAAAGGTTGATTAAAACTGTTAAACCCACCCCGATGTATGATGCTGCTGCTTCTGAGTGCTTCTCATTTGTCTTTGCAATAAATATGTCCCAAAAGACAGACCACCATTCGAAAAGAAAGCCACCAGGTGCATCAATAGCTGAAGTAAATGTAAGCACAAAAACAACTTTAATCATGAATGTGATGGTATAAAGAATACTGTGCCAAATCCAGAATATATTGAATTTATTTTCCTCAACAAAGCTTCACATATTCTTACCAACAGGATCTGAACAGACTTTTCCTTCCGCTAGAAAAGCTTTTGCAGAAGCATGTAATTTCCTCTTCATAAAATAATCATATATATACACATCCAGCCTATCATACAAGGACCAAAAGCATCCCACCAGTCAGAAATTCAGAAAATTTAAATCCTTTGAGAATAGTTTGAAGAATAACAGCAGCACGGTCTAAGAATGATAAATACAAAGCAAAAATGGATACAAAGCCGCCATTCAAACACCTACAAAATAAGGACAATAATGTCCAAATGATTAAAAAAAAAAACCAGCCCTGGAAATTCAGAAAGTTCAAAAACTTTTGAGAAAGTGGAGACCAACTGCGGCACATACTGAAATTAAAAATTTCCATACTAAAGTTAAGTCAGTTTGAAACCAGAAATTACAAACCCTCCACCCAACTGAACCTTACAAAAAATTTTGGGTTAGTTGGATTTTTCATGGTCTGATTGCTGAGCAATGTGCAGAAAAATTCTCTATTTGAATCTTAAGTTTTGCATTATTTGGGAGGAAACCCACCACCACCACCACTCAACCAAGCCTAAGAAGACCAAAACAATATCAACATCAAACAACCCCCAGAAAGGAAAGAAACAAAATTTAAAAACCATAACCAAAAATAAAAAAGAAACCGAGACCATTTGAACCAAAGTCCTAAAGGATGAAAACCCAGAATTTCAAAGACAAAAACAACGTACCAAAATCGTTTATTTGCATAAAAATTTACATTTACTTGACCAAAAAAAAAAAGAAGTCTCACATTTTATCAGCCTCCCAGTTGGTCTGCGACATGATTACAATATCGTAATCTGCACAATATCCAAAACCTTCAGAACTGCGAATAAGAAATCTTAGTGGAACTCTTCTACGTTAGATTTCTCGCAAGAACAAATGTTCTCTGGATTATCGGACGAAGCTTTTGAAGTGTTTTCCACACAATTTGAGGACGATAAGCTTGGTGTATAAATTATAATGAAAGAGAGAGAGAGAGAGAGAGTAATATAAAATATTGAGTGCTAATTTCTGGCTTCTTCTTTTTCTTCTTTCTTTTATTCTCTTTGGCCTTTTGCAATGTTCTGGCGTAGTGCCAAAACTTCACGCAACCAATGCTCTGCAGAGTGGCGCCCTTTCTTTTAACGACAGTCTTTGTTTGCCACAAGTGCTTTATTGACTTAATTGCTTCATGTCATGCAAATATGCATTTCCCACATTTAAAAATTACAATTCTCGAATATAATAAAATTATTTTTATTTATTTTTTAATAAATGTCATTATCTTACTTTTAATTTCACTATAAAATAATAGTCAAACTGTTAAAAAAAATTTCTGGTAAACTTGATGTGATTTATTTTTAGCTTATTAATAATATTTTTGTTTTGAAAACAAAAAATAAAATATTTGAAAAACATAGCCAACTCTTACTTGGTCCACAATTTTTTTTTTTTTTTAATGTAAATATTGATTTCCGGTCAAATAAGCAACGAATTGAGCTTCATAAAACCGCAAAAAGTAATTTGAAATCCGAAAAAATAATTTTCAGTTATTTGAGTAGTAATTTTTAGCACACCAGCATGCTGAACAGTAAGCACGTCGGTGTAAAAATATTATTAAAATAATATTTAAACAGTAAAAAAATAAAATAAAATAATATTTTAACACCGACATGCTTAAACAATAAGCATGCCGGTATGCTAAAAATCACTACTCCAGTCATCCTATTAAACATTTTGACTTCATTTCTAAATCTTATGGTTTTGTCAAATTAGCCTCCTTGTCCTGCTTTGATTTCTTAGTCAGCAACGTCAAAATTGAGGCGTTGTCTATGTCATTAAAAATTTCCCTAAATTAAATAAGGTATGCTAGAGTGCAATATAATGACTTGCACTCTACCATACCTACATTTAGCCCATATTTAGTGACTTGTGGGAAAGAGAATTGAAATTTAAATTTCAAATTTAATTCCTCTCTTTCATGTGATTATCTATCTGTCACGTCACTAAAAAGGGGTCACATATGGGCATTATATTGCACTAAAGCATTTTTCACATTAAATTTAACGGATTTCATTAAGAGAAATGCTAGAATCTAATAAAAACTTCATATTTTGCCTATAAAAGTTTACGTGACAAGATGCCACATTATTTTTTTTTTAGAGAAAAAGACAAAATAAAAAGAAGATGATGTGACATCTTACCACATAAACTCTTATGAGCAAAATATAAAATTTTTATTATATTCTAACATATCTCTTTCGTTAATATGCCACGTAAGAGCCCATACAATCCTAACATGTGTCACTCATAGTAAAAAAAATATATATATATATATATATTTGGATGTTTTTTTTATCTGGTGTGAAGGCTAGGCACAGTAAATAGAATGCCAAATGTGGAAAAGTAGTGAGCAGCAGCAGTAGTTGTGATAATGGCAATTGCAGTGCAGCAGAAGTGTTACAGCAAGTTGGAACTTGGAACTGGGAAAAAGCATTAATGCAGAGAGAGACAGAAATAGTCACCTACCAATAAAAAAAAAAAAAAAAAAAAAAAACAGATTAATAAGATTTTCAAAAATTAATTGAAGAAGGCTTTATTGATTTAATTATAATAATAAATTTTCAAAAATAGTTAATAGAAATAACAATCGAATTTAAAGAAATACCA
>NC_081551.1:17973361-18025144 GCF_901000735.1 Corylus avellana | reverse complement strand
CGTCGGTGTAAAAATATTATTAAAATAATATTTAAACAGTAAAAAAATAATATTTTAACACCGACATGCTTAAACAATAAGCATGCCGGTGTGCTAAAAATCACTACTCCAGTCATCCTATTAAACATTTTGACTTCATTTCTAAATCTTATGGTTTTGTCAAATTAGGCTCCTTGTCCTGCTTTGATTTCTTAGTCAGCAACGTCAAAATTGAGGCGTTGTCTATGTCATTAAAAATTTCCCTAAATTAAATAAGGTATGCTAGAGTGCAATATAATGACTTGTACTCTACCATACCTACATTTAGCCCATATTTAGTGACTTGTGGGAAAGAGAATTGAAATTTAAATTTCAAATTTAATTCCTCTCTTTCATGTGATTATCTATCTGTCACGTCACTAAAAAGGGGTCACAAGTGGGCATTATATTGCACTAAAGCATTTTTTACATTAAATTTAACGGATTTCATTAAGAGAAATGTTAGAATCTAATAAAAACTTCATATTTTGCCTATAAAAATTTACGTGACAAGATGCCACATCATTTTTTTTTTTAGGGAAAAAGACAAAATAAAAAGAAGATGATGTGACATCTTACCACATAAACTCTTATGAGCAAAATATAAAATTTTTATTATATTCTAATATATCTCTTTGTTAATATGCCACGTAAGAGCCCATACAATCATAACATGTGTCACTCATAGTATATATATATATATATATTTGGATGTTTTTTTTATCTGGTGTGAAGGCTAGGCACAGTAAATAGAATGCCAAATGTGGAAAAGCAGTGAGCAGCAGCAGTAGTTGTGATAATGGCAATTGCAGTGCAGCAGAAGTGTTACAGCAAGTTGGAACTGGGAAAAAGCATTAATGCAGAGAGAGACAGAAATAGTCACCTACCCATAAAAAAAACAAAAAAAAAAAAAAACAGATTAATAAGATTTTCAAAAATTAATTGAAGAAGGCTTTATTGATTTAATTATAATAATAAATTTTCAAAAATAGTTAATAGAAATAACAATCGAATTTAAAGAAATACCAATTTCAAGCAATTGTTGGTGCTGACATGAACTAAGTAGGACATTACTCATTCATTAAAGCAAATCTCTATATATTATAACAATGTTATTTTAATATTCCAGATATTTTTATCAAATATATATATATATATATATATATACCAGATATTTAATTCCAAAAACAAAGAAAAAGAACCTTGTCCTTTTCACTCAGTCCTTTTTTTATTTTATTATTATTTTATGTGATCAATTATTGTTCTTATGGCCATATAAGTATGATTAAGAGATGATTCCTTAAGATACAAGCTTTATTTACTTTTCACCCAATGGAATATCATAATGGAACCGGAAAAAGGCATAATCAATTTGCTTTTTAAGTATAACAAAAAACAAAAATGCTTTATTAAGAAATTGGCAGAATTCTGACACTGTCTGCTTTATCTCTTTATTAAAAAGGGATCTAATTTAAAAAAAAATAATAATAAAATTTTATGCTTATACTTTACAAATTGAGAGCTTTTATTCATCTATCTTTTGACTTTTTTTTTTTTTTTTTTTTTTTTGGAAGGATTTAATTATGAATTTGTAGAGATTGACAAAATATGGAAAACAACAACATGTCTCTTACAAATTTATGAACTTGATCACTCTGTCAGTAAATAGTCAACAAATTTAACAAAAATTTTGCCACTTGGAGGGTGATATCCATCAACTTGGGGACAGGGTCCAGCCACCCCTTAAAGAGGTTTTGAGGATGGTTCGTAGGGGTGAAAAGGGGAGCGATTATTAACGGCTTGCCAATCGCTAATTACACTAACTATTAAACGCTTTTGAAAGCAATTAGAAAAAATTATTAACTGCCTAGGCAGTTACAGTTAGCGGTTTTGAACGCTAACCCCCAATATATATAAAAATGTATAAAAATCTAAAAACAATATCGTATATAGTATGATATTATCGTATTACCATATAAATGACATCATTTATATATATTTTTATTTTTTCTTTTAAAAAGTAATTAGCGGTTATTAGAGTTACTAACCACCTAGGCTATTAATATATTTTACTAATTGTCTAGACAGTTATAATTAGCGATTTTAGTCAATAACGGTTAATCATAACCGTCTTTTCACCCCTACTGATTAGACCATTCTTAGCCTAGGTGATGGCTTGGGCACCCACTTAAGGAAGAAAGTTTAAGTGGTTCAGGCACCCTCTCACTTGAGGGATGATTTCACCAACTCTTAGACAAGTTTCACCCTGAAAAACTCTCTAAATGTAATTTTTCAGATTTAATTATTTTATACATAGCCAAAGTTATTGTCTTTCCTTCTATAGTTAAACTAAATTTATTTTTCAGATTCAATTCTACTACATATGGCCATAATTATTGGTTTTCCTTCTTGAGCTACCTTAAATTTACTTTTCATATTCAGTTCTTTAATATAGATAGAGCCATAATTATAGAATTTTTTTTTTTTTTTTCATAATTATTGACTTCCTTCTTCAACTAGTCTCCCTTCAAAATTAAAGACCTGGAAGAAAAAAAATATATTAGTAAATCCTTCAAATTTTTCCTTACAAAGTCTGGCCTAAATTAATGCTAGATTATTATTCCCATAATATGTCCAGCCACCCCAAATTTTATTTTTATTTTAAAAAGTCTCCTTCCATAATTACACGAATTCACCCAGAAACGCAACTCAAAAAAATTTCATCCAGAAATAAAGCACGTAGATATTTCTAGAAAGGAAATTGAATTTTGTCAGAAAATCTTTCAAACTTTTCTTACAAGCCTAACCAGAATTATAAAAGAGGGATGATACAACCCAAATTTTTTTGCCCTTAACTTTTACCTTCTTTTTTATTTTAAAAAATAAAAAATAAAAAATGGAAAAAATGTCTGAAGCAACCCTATCCATTTTTTTGTCCGTCTTTTATTTGGTATTTTTTTAAAAATAAAAATGATATTTTTCTTCGTAAAAATGATCATTTAAAAAAAAAATGTCATTATTATGAAGAAAAAAATACCATTTTTAATTTTTTTTAAATACCAAATAAAAGAAGGACAAAAAAATAGATAGGGTTGCTTCAGACATTTTTTTTCCATTTTTTATTTTTTATTCCTTAAAATAAAATAATTTTTTTTAAAAAAATGGCAAAAGTTGAACTCATGTTGGGCAAAACAGTTGGGCCTTTAGCATTTTATAAAAAGATAAATGTTTTTTTTTTTTTTTTTTTGAGAAACATATCATACTCATTCATTGATAAAAATTGTGAGCCTAAAGTTCTTACAAACAGAGCAAAAAGCTCGGAAGTAAATCATAGTCGAAGCTAAAAATACAGTCATCAACAACAGACCAAATCAACAAAAACACAGCATCCGCTAACCTATGACTAAATATCAGGTTGAAAACTCAGATCTGCATCAAACAAATAAATGTTATTAGCATTATTTCAACATTCTCAGCTGAATTGGCATTCTCAGCTTTTTTTTTTTCTTTTCTTTTCTTTTCTTTTTAATTAAGGGTGGATTGAGAATACTAACTCAGCTGAGAATGCTGAGAGAATACAAGGAGAATGCTAAATAACATTTCTCTTATAAAAAAGTTTTCCCTTCCATGGCCGACCACCCCATGATTAAGGTCACGTTTGGTATACAAAATATACCCATGGAATAGAATGGCTATTTTTATATTATATTTATTCTTTTGTTTGATTGTACACCATTTCTAGGAATAGCTATTCCTCTAGAGAAATACATATTCTATTTGTTTGGTTGCACATCATTTATAGGAATAGTTATTACCCTACGAATAAGAAAACCTATTTCACTAAAAATAAATAAATAAATAAGAGAGGAATAGTTATTCATTGAAAAATGGAATGTATTTTATTTTTTATTTTTGGTTGTAAACCTAAATAAATATATATATAATTTTTTTTCAAAAAAAAAGAAGAAGAGGAAACTTCATTTAACCTCCATGAACTGTCATCACATTTGCAATTATCCCTCTAAACTTTAAAAACTCTTAATTTAGTATATCAAGATTTCAATTTTATTTTTTTCAATTTCAAGGGGTATCTCAGGACCACCCTTCTTGAAGATCATTAGTTTGAATCTTCTTCCCCCCCTTTCTCTCACTTTGTACGAACATGTAAAAAAACAATGGAATTGAACAAAAAAAAAAAAAACCACCTTATTTCTTCTTTTTAAAAATTTCAAATTAATTTTTAAAATATATATATATATATATTTTAAAAAAAAAAACCCTTGACTTCAGGGGGTGGTTGAACTCCCACTGTAGGACCTTGGGGTGGTCGCACCACCCTAGTGGATTTGGGCATGGCCAAGACCACCCTTGATGCTCATCGGGGGTGACCCCCAAAGGTCGTCATGGGTGGCCACGAGTGGTCGTACCACCTCTGGAGCACCTTGAGGGTCCACCCCAAGGTTCTAGAGGGGTGGTGCGAGCACCTCCAAGTCCTGTAGTGGGTGGTCGGCCACCCAATAACAATTCAATGTTTTCAATATATATTTTTTAAAAGGGTGGAATTTTTTTTTTTTCCCGAAAAATGTTGTTTATTCATTAAGAGTACTAGCATTAGCTTCCATTTGATTTTCCCTAAGTTTATGCACAAAACTACTTTTTGTTTCCTTATGAAAATATATTTTATAATATATTCCCTTGCCTTTTCCTATACCATTCAAATATTATGTATTTTTACAAAATACAAGTTCCTTACCCACCCTCACTTTTTTTACAAAATTCCAACACAATCCAAATTAAAGACAAAAAGATGGAAGAGGAGAGAGAGAAAAGATAAATGTTTATATTAAAATAATGTACAAGAATCACTTTTGGTTTCCTACACATTGGGAAACACTGTAGCAACATTTGAGGGTTGATTAAATATAGAGAATCTTATGTGAGTAGGTTTTTGTGGTTTTTTTTTTTTAATTTTCCCTAAACATAAGGAATGAAATATCCTATAAGGCATCTGCTGCTAGTGCTATAAGGAATAGTTATTCCTCTTTTTTTTTTTTTTTTTATAGGAATATATATTAATTTTATTTTTTAGAGGAATATGCATTCCTCTTTTTTTTTTAAAGAGGAATATGCATTCATCTTCTTAGAGCACTAGCAGGAGCTTCCCAACCATTTTCCCTCAATTTAAGAAATAAAACTACTTTTTGATTCCTTGTAAAAAAAACACTTCACAATAGATATCTTTATATTTCTCTATATGAATTAAATACTATTTTTTTTTATCATTGCAACCAGTGAGAGAGGATAGAGGAGAGATAAATGTTGGGACATGTGAAGGAGATAAGAAAGAGAATGATTTGTTTATAATTTAATAAAGCATTGGGTATCTACCGTGTTTTCCAATGCATTGGGAAACACTATAGATACCCTTTGGTGTAGGTTAAATATTAGGCTTTTGATGTGGGTGTGTTTTTGTGTTTTTTTTTTAAAAAATTTCTCTAAACATAGGAAATGGAATGACATATAGGGCATCTGCTGCTAGTGCTCTAGGGAATAACTATTCATAAGAAATAAGTCCCTACCGAATAAAAGAATGGAATAGCCATTCAATTTATGGGGTATATTTTGTGAATCAAACGGGTCCTAAAAGTATATATGTTGTCGACCTTTCTAGAATTGCCCTCTTTCTCTTTTCATCTAGACAACACCAATAAGTCTTCTCTATAGGCTTCACCGATCTTTGTTTCTGGCGGGTTGCTTTAGATCTAGTTTGTAAATCTAGATCTTGGTATAGATCTAATCTCTTCATCCTTAGATCTGATCGTCTTCTTCGGCCAAGGCTTGTTTTCTGAAGGGATGTCTACGATGTTGTGCTCTTCCGTTACTGCTTGTGGGGTTTTTGTTTTTTATTTTGTTTGTCTTGGCCTTCGGGTTGAGGATGGATTTGTTGTCCTGGCTTTTGGGTTGAGGATGGAGTAGATCGGTGTAGGGACTTAACTCTCACGGCGAGATTTTTAGTTTCTAGTTGTTTTTTATTCTTGTTTTGTATTTGTGATACCCATGTATTAGATCTAGTCTGCACGAAGCAGATCTGTTCCTTAAATGTAATTGTACATGAGTTAGTGAAAGCTTGAAGTCATTTTTATGACTTTGTAACCTTTATAGCTTTTGGCTATGATTTTTAAGAGTTGTATGCGTTGTGGTGTAAGAGTATATGTGTTGTCACTAAACTACATAGAGCCTATTTGGGATTGCGTTTGAGAAATAGAGCTTTTAAGTCAAAATTAACTTTTAGGCAAAAACTTCATTTTTAAACTTTTGCTAAAAGTGTTTTTGGCAATTTTTAAGTTTTTTGGATATTTAAAAGTGCTTTTAATTCTTTTACCAAACGAGTACTTTTTTCTTTAAACAGACTTTTTGAATGTTAAAAGCACTTTAAAACCCTTCAATCACAATCTTAAACATGCCCATAATATAAAGGACAAAGTTTTCCTTCAAACTGGGTTGAAAAAATTTCAACCTAGTTTATAAAAGTGATATGTGTCCATTTTTTTAATAACATGTGAGATGCACATGAGTTTTTAATAAAATGTATTTCAACTTTGTCCTCACTATTAAAAAAACATATGCATCTCATATGTTCAAGAGACACATGTCATTTTTACAGGCTAGATTGAAGAAAATTCTTCCAACCCAGTTTGGAGAAAACTTTGTCCTAATATAAATTGATATTTTATTCAACCTTCTTTCATTTTGATAATAGTTATTCATATTTGTAATGGAATAGTCAATATCTCCCTAAAGAAATTTTTGGAAAAGTCTCCCACCATAATTGCACAGATTTTTTGAAAATAAAAAACCTTAAACAATTATGGCAATGAATTAATTCAAGTTAGAAAATTTAGGGGAATTTTCCCTCCTTTCCAAGGACGGCCAACAACCCATTTATTTCACCATCAGTATTTCAATTTCCAAATGAACTAAAATTAGCATTTAATTTAATTTAATATTTTCTTGACCGAAAGCCACATAAAAAAGTGATTTGACGTTATTTATTGCAAAATAATGAGAGTTCTCTTTATTTTTCAAGTCAATAGGAAGGGGAACGGGGATAGGATTTGGGTTGGAATCCAAATCAACTCAAGTTCATTTTGAATCGGAAAATATTCAGTTAGGACCATAAATAAGATATCTGTTCCATTAATATAAATAATAATAATAAAATATTATTTATACTTTAAAAATAATTAAAATTTTTAAAAAATTAAAAATTAAAAAATATTTAAAAAAAACTAAGAGGGTAAGGGTGCCCAGACCACCACAGAAGCCACCCTAGACCGACCCCCGGCTACCCACCTTTTTTTATTATTTTAATTTTAATTTATTTTTTAAATATTAATTAATATTTTTTTATTTTTTTTATTAAGAGGACACATGGCACATTTGTGGCACTATGATTTATTTAAAGAAATTCAAGCCATGAACTGGATACCCTCTAGCCCATTATGGACTGGAGAAGATCCGGATCCGAGTTCTCTTTTAAGTTTTCAGAAAAGTTATTTATTGCAGTAATTTTCTTCAAAAACTTGTTTAACTCAATCGTACGGTTTCAAAAAGATGGAACAGGATCATCTTTTGGACCGGAGAATATCTAGTTCATGGAAGAAGAAATCCTAAAGCTACAAATGAGATACTTGTCCCACCAATAAAAAATAATAATAAAATATTATTTCATATTAAAAAAAATATAAAATAAAATAATAAAATAATAAGGGGTGGTTAGCCACCCCCTAGGACCAAACTAAAAAAATAATTAAAAAAATTCCGTTTGGTGGCTTTGGCCACCCCCGAGCCCAACGAAGGTGGTTCGGCCACCCCTAAGGGCCAAACAAATTTTATTTATTTTTTATTTTTTATTTTGTTTGGCATGGGGTGGCTCTGACCACCTCGCTAGTTCGGTGGTGGCCACCCCAATGGCCAAACGATTTTTTTTTTTTAATTTGGCCTTGGGGTGGTTGGATCACTCTGTGGCCAAACCACCCCTATTTTTATTATTATTATTATTATTTTTTTAATATGAAATAATATTTTATTATTATTTTTGGTTAGTGGGACATGTGTCTCATTTGTGGCTCTAGGATGTTTAAGAATAAATTATAGCCATGAACTGAATATTCTCCAGTTCAAATTCGACTAGAGAGGATCCTGTTCCCAAAAAGATTGGGTATATTAGTAAATGTCATAATAAATAATAAAATTTGTACAAACGACTAAACGGAACCGGATCCTCCCCAGTCTAAAAATGGTCAGAATTTCTTATATGTGGCCATAAATAAGACACATGTCCAACTAATAAAAATATAATAAAATATTATTTATAGTTTTAAAAAATATTAAAAAACAAAAAATTAAAAAACTTATGGGATGGCAGGCCACCCCTGTTGGGCCTAGGTGTGGTCCATTTATAGCCCCATGATTTCTTAGAAGAAATCCTGACCATTAATAGGAGATTCTCCAATCCAAAATGGACTGAAAAGGATCCGATGGATCATAAATTCAGGATCTCCTACAATTTCTTTAAAATTATATATTTTCAAATTATGTAATTTATGTTCTTTTTAGGCATCGAAACGCTTGAAAAATTATACCTATTAAAAAGGTGGCATGTTGTTAAGGTAACTAAAAATAATTTTCCTATAAAAAAGCTTCATATTTACTTTTGTAGAGATTTTTTTTTTTTTTCATATAAACAAAAGGCAATTTTTCGTTCAAAGTTTTTTTAGAACATAGAAAACAAGAATCTGGTGAAAATATATTCAATTTTCAATTGTAACATATCTCATTTTAATAGGTGTCATTTTCCAAGTGTTTCGATGTCTAAAAAGACCAAAATTAAGTAATTTGAAAATTTACTATTTTTTTAAAATTGTAAGAGATCCTAATCCAGGATTCGGTCCCAATTAAACATGCTCTCATCTAATTCCATTTAATGCGTCTTAATATTCTATCTCTTTGGTAAACTTCGAGTTCCATTGCTTACTTTGATTTCAAGTCCATTTGAAATCCAAAAATAATAATGTTTAGTCATCCTATTGAATATTTTGACTTCCTTTTTAAATCTTATGGTTTTCTCAAATTACCCTCCTTGTCTTGACTTGATTTCTGCACATTCAAATTTAATTAGTTTTCAACGTCAAAACTGAGGTGCTGTACGTCCATTTTAAAATTCAACTGGCATTAAAAGATAAATTCGTGATAGTCTCACTCATTTCAATATTTTTTAACCCCTTTTTCTTTTTTTTTTTTTAAAAAAACATTTAACAAATTATTCAAATTATAAAATATTTAAAATTATTTTTATTTTTATGTCACATCAAAATCCCTTTCCAAATAATTATTTATTTTTTATTTACAAAGCATTAAGAGCCAAATCACGTCATCCTTTAATTATGTGGTGATAGGGTGAGGCACGTGAAGCATCTGCAAAGCAAAAAGAATGGTAATTGCATGTAGAAAAAGCAGGGAGCAGTAAGTAATTGTTGTGGTCATGGCAAATGCAGTGCAGACCATGAAATAGCTTTTCGGAATGGAGAGGAGGATCCTATATATTCTTAGACATTCTTCACTTTTCTTTTTATTTTTCTATTTCTTGTCCAAACCTAAAAGCTCAATTAGTAGTAAGGATATACAGAGAAAATAGTCACCTATCCACTGACTTCCATTATTATAAAAAAAATAAAAGATTCAAGAACGGATAAATACTGTTACATCATCTCAATAGAATGATGATGTGTTTTTTTATCTTTTTCCTAGTTGAAATAATATAGAAGTAATGCTAGAAACCAAAATCTCACTATTATTTCACTCTGTTGACGTGACAATATCAATTAGCCCTTGTTAAAAAAAAAAAAAATTCCGTGGTTGATTTGCACTGCCTCGTTAGCAAGGTAAAATAAAAACATAATTTTTTAGTATTACTCATAATATATATAGTTGTGTGGTTGCCTAAATATATTTGTAGTAGATTTTTTTCTCTGCCAGATTTGTTTTATCGACAGATTTCGATTAGTTCCGAAACGATGTTGTTCTGTTGTTCTGTCTAGGGCTAGAAAGCACTTGCATTTGGTGCAAAATGGGCATTGTTCCCTTTTAGTGGAACAATATCGTTCGTTCCTGAGCCTAAAGGCGCCTGTTGATTGGCCTTTGCTGGCCAAAACGATGTCGTTTTGACTAGGAAATGAGTCTTCTTCTTCTTCCTCCATCGGCTCTACCATTAAAGGGAATTGTATCAAATAGAATATATATGATTTGGAAGAATGATCTAGTTGGGGTTGGTGGATTTCCAAGAGGACAAAGAGAAACAAAATTGTCCTAATGAATTGTGTGTAAAATATTTTTGACACCGTCGGTTAATAGTTGCATTGTTTCTCTTTTCATACAAGAACATGGAAATTATCACCGTCCATAAAGATAATTAGGTATAGAACTGACCAAATTTATATTTAGTCCTAATGAATTGTGTAAAATCTTTTTGACATCGTCGGTCAACAGTTGCATTGTTTCTCTTTTCATAAAAAAACATGGAAATTATCACCGTCTATAAAGATAATTAGGTATAGAACTGATATTTGTTTTGAGAAGTAATGGGTTCCTCAACCAACGAACATTTCTATGATTTTTCACAGTAAAACAAGGAGGTTCAGTTTCAATGCTTATGACCCAGAAACAACTACCTGAAACCAAAACTTTCACATCTCCTCAAATTGTCAAAAAATAAAGACCTAGACTTCTCATTCCTTGAAGTCATCCTTGTCATCAATAGGTATTGGCCTGTTCCTCCAAAACACAGCAAGGCCACTCCCACCAAGCTGTAAAGGAGAGAGTGTGAATCAATAAGATTGTGAGTAGTAATTAAATTCCAAAGAATAATATAATACAAGGGTTTGCAGAAAATCAAAACAGTAAGTTTGAGCAAGTGCAAGAAAGATGATTACCGCCATGCAAACAACGCTAACAGCAGAAGGGACAGCAACAAGGGGATTTGTAAAGTGCTTCTGGGCAAGCAAAAACCCAAGTGCAGAGCTCTGAAGACACAAATGAAAGATAAACCAACATTACCAAGCTGCACATAAGTTTATCTACTAATACAACATCTTAGTCATAAACAGGTGATATGATTTGTTGTGGCATTGTGGAAATTTTATTCAACTCAATTAGGTATAGCACTTTCAGTTGCTAAACCACTATCTCTCATACACACACACACAATTGGCAACAGGAAACCAATAAAAGAATAGGAAAACAGTAACTCATCCATGCAAACAACACTAGGATGAACAGATTCTAAGATCAAATTTGAACATATTCTTGATGACTTGGCCATGTTCAGCATTAAGCATTATCCCCTGACAGCATTATGGTGCACCGTTGCACATAAAATGAGACTATTGGGCTTTTCGATAGTCCTCTTCTTATTTTCATTGGTCTGAGGTTATTCAAGGTTGAGGAATTTACTACTTTATTTTTAATGACTAATTGACCAATTTAACCTGCACCTGGCACACAAAGAACCTTTTTTATATTCAGCATTTCCATATCTCTGGGTTAAGAATAATTTGGGTGGCAGGGCCAAGATCCCCAGCCCACCAAAAATCATAAGGGATATTGGCATAAAGATAATCAGAAAATGTTTACCTGCATCCCACATTCTATAGAAATAGTACGAGACGTGGATTCACCAAATGATATTTTTGAAATCCAATAACCAAGAGCAAATGCAGCGGCGTGTAAGAAAGCCACTGGTAGTATTAATTGTGTTCCTTGAGCTTTTAAGACATCTGAAACTTGCCCAATCTTAAAAACATAAAATATCAAAGTAAGTTACTCCCCATGCGAAGCAACTATCAACATAATACTGAAATGGAATGCTAAAGCTGTAAAAATAACATAAAATTAACAGAATATTTTCAGATCTTACTGGGCTTGCACAGAGAAGGGTGGTGAGAACAACTCCAATCAAAGGTGTTAGAGTCACTATTTTCGAAGTGAATTTGGGGAAGAATTCATTTGCCAACACTGCCACAGAAAACAGAACTAAATCATATATGTACAGATGCCTTAACCCCTGAGATAAGCTTCATTGGTAGTAGAGAAATTGAAAATTCCTATGCAACTGACTACAGCATATAAATTCTAAACACCATTTAGTTACCTCCGATAATTGTTGGCACTAAAACGACTTGAAAGGTGCTAATTGCCAGACCCTGCAAAGATGGCAGGGCCACCAAAATCCAAGTTAAATTTCTGTATGGACTAGATATGTATAAATAATTTCCACCCCATATATTTCTCAAGTTCAGCTGAATAGGATGACAGTGATTCCGTGAACGTTGTTATATTTGTTTATAATGCAAATTTGCATTCACTTATGGTAAGAGATGAGTTTGGTTTGCCAACTTGTGAATTTATAGATGACATTTTACAACCTCATCTATACTCCAATAATGTTTGTTATATTTTGTTGATAAACATTACCATGCGATCAACAAATATGAACAATCAAGGTGGATAAAGTGACATTTGTTTCTAAACCATTGGCTGGTAAAATGTTAATTTCTAAGCTACAAGTGGGCAAAGTGCCACATTTTCCCAAGGCATCTGATTCACACCTGCATATTTTGATAGCAAGGTTTGATAGATGTATTGGCACGGACCTAAAGTGGGAAGGAAAAAAAATGCGACTTTCTAAACCATAGGTTGGCAAATCGAACTCGCCTCATCATATTAGAGGTGGGTAAAGTGTTGTTTCCCCTGAGGAATATTTTAAAAATCTTTAACTAAACGTTATTGATAGCCATTTTAGTCAGTCTGGAATATGAACTGGAAGACCCCTAACAGGACCATCAAACAGCTCTGTAACAGGACATTTTAAACAATTTGGCAGGTTCTCATTGCGAAGTGAACAAATATGTAATTGGGTTGTTAGAATTGGAAACCCCAAGGTGGTTCCACACCAGCCTCGGACAGTGCTAGCAGCAGATTGCAGTCTGGCCAGATGTCCACGTGACCAACAAAACAAAGGATATTGGTTTTTTTTTTTTAAGATCCAAACATTTGCTTCACACAAATCCAAGAATTATTTATTGGCGTATTTACCAATTACATCCAACTTACCACAGCATCAACTGGAACAAGCTGACCAGCCAGAAGCTTAGTGAGGAGTGGCGTCATAATAATAGCTCCAATGGTTGAACACCTACAGAAGTCCAGAATGATTATGAAGTTAAAAGTACCCACATATACTCTACAAATAATAAAATGAACTGTAAGATATACTTTCTGTTGTTATAATTAAATCCATTCAACTGTCGTCTTTTTTTTTTTTCCGATAAGTTAACTGTTGTTACTTGTTCAACATTATACTTCTCAAGTAACAACCATATAAATTGAGCGCTACAGAAGTACATTGGAGATTTTTACCATGTATATCCTTCACCAGCATCTTAACCTTCGTGTTCAAAAGCATGCTCAATATGGTTTCCTTTTTTCTCTGCTACAAATGTGCTTTGGTAAGTCATGCCAAGTAAAAAAGTTTTTAAATACTTTGTTTTGATTATTACTACGCAGAGATGCCACTTGTTTGATTTCCAAATGCACTGCGTCTGATGTCCATTAGAATGCAGTATCTAACTTTGATCTTCCATATAGATCCATACAATCAGGCCCTTGCTGCTACAGTATTTCATCTCTCTCTCTCTCTCTCTCACACACCACACACTCACAGACATCTGAGTGCTCAAAAATTATATTACAAGATTTAAAACAAATTTTAGACAATAAGAATTATTAAATGAGAAATTTAGTTACAAAATACTGAATAGATTACAAAATTATATCAAACGATTTATAAACCTTTAACAAAGAAAAACAATAAATATACCACCTTTTATCTTCTTTTTATACTCCTTGGGCTAATATATACACTTGGATCACTCATCTCAATGCTTGTCAAACGAAAAATTTGGTAAACATGGTGCAGAGACCTTTATTATGTCAAAGAGAGCTTAATAGCTTACTTCTGGAAGAAAGAAAAAAGGAGAGTTTTAAAAGCTAAATAAATAAAGAACCCGATTCAGGGCAAGTATCTTGAGTTTTCCCAGCTAAATGACACCAAGTAGTGTAGATATATATTTAAAGGTTCAGTATTATGGCCAATTCTGTGAATGAGCAAAAAACATAAAATGAAATTCAAGAGCAGCAAAAAATTGTCAGTCGGCTCAGGCCTATAAAGGTATTTGAACAGTTGAGCTTACGTCGTCATGAGAACAGAAAGTGCCACATTTCCCTTAGATATGTAAGTTGCAACATTTGATGCCTGACCTCCAGGGCAGCATGAGACCAAAATAAGACCAGTTGCAAGAGGTGCAGACAGTTTTAGAGTCTGAAAATCATAGAGATAAATTATCATAGCAATAAATTTCATCAAGGTTATTGTAATACATAATAACTACACTAGGAGTTTTTTCCAGATTACACAATACCATATATGTTAAGAGTTCTATTCTCAAAGATAAATTAGGCAAACCCAACACCCCTCCCCCTTTTAAGAAGATAGATTCTTTCTGGTTAGGATAAAAATGGACTCCATATTTATAAACATAATGTTTCTGTTATCTAGTTATCATGGATTTCAATACCTAAATGACACATTTAAAAAATAAAAAATAAAATAAGTCAACAAGCTGCTAAATGACATCCAAATGCTAACAATTTCGATGAAGTACCATTGCAATGACGAAGCCCAACATGGGTTTAATCAAGTATTGAGCAAGAAATCCTACGCCCACCTACAACAATAAAACTCAATAATATGATATTGGTAAAACAAAAAAGAGATCAAATTGAGAAAGTGAAAAAATAATTCTTACTGTCCATGGATTCCGCAAACAACGTCTGAAATCCTCAAATGTTAATGTCAATCCCATCGAAAGCATGAGGAAACCTAGGCCAAGCGTAAAAAGGTCTGTCTCCAACCATGTTACCTGTAGGAAGACCCCAAATTCAACTGATTAACCAACAGTCAATTTGTCATCCACCAAAGCAGCAGAAGAAGGGTAAGATATTACAGCAGCCGGCTTGTAGATGCCAATAATGGTGCCCAATATGACCTGTTAATGTCAGTAGATTTAGATTTTGAAAGGAATCCTTAGGAAAGATATATTTGAAATGCAAATAGAATAGGAAAAGTATGACACTTAAAAACATTGAAAAACAAAAATGAGCCAGAAACACAAGTTGTGCTGCCAAAATGTAACACGTACCCACAAAGGAAAAAGAGTCGTCAAAGTCTCAATTATTCTTTCGTACGTACTCATTCTGCTGGGGGTGCTACCAGGAACATCTCCAGATACATTTGTTGTGGCCTTGCACAAAACTTGAGATTTCCTAAATATAGGAGTAAAGAAATTATTGATAATATTAAGGATATACAGAGGGGTTGCACCAACAAGCCCATAAGAGTATGAAAAGATGATCCTATGATTATATTCTCCAGGAAGGCTTTGTTTGGTTATTTTCACAAACAACCAAAAACACTCAAAACTGTCACACCCACACCCACTGCACTTCTTCCACTTTGGCCTGTTCATATATGCTCGCTCTGTTTAAGCTAACATCAATTTAATTGAAGCCCGTAAACACACACTTCGTTTTAATGATACCTTGAAGTTTGAATGCTTAAAGAAGGGGTTGTAAGAGCAACTATTTGAGTCCATGGCTTGTTTCGAATTGCCAAACATCTTCTATTCTTAGCTTCAGGAAATCCACCTCTTGCATCTAACATCTCAAATCATTAGAAAAAAAAAAAAAATTGAAAAAAGAATTCAAAATTTGCAACTCAGCGACTAAATGCCACAACTAAGAATAACAAAAATGCTCTAAAGAAGTAATCTGCAGACTCCCCCAAAGTACCAAATTCCCAAACGAGAACTCAAAAGATTAGAAACCATGTGCCATACAAGCAAATAAACAGAACACCATAAGCAAACAATCCCAAACAAGCAAAAAATCAAACATACCCAGATTGGTTTGAAGCCTCCTAGCAGGAAAAGAAGAGCTCGGTCTGTACAAAGCGTCATGTGTCCCTAACTTACAGTCCTTGAGAACAAATCTAGACATGGACGCCATTGAGGCAAGCAAATAGCAGGCTCAATCAAAAGGAAGGGATCAAATGTGAACAGGGTTTTAATGCGGGAAGCGATAGGGGAAGTTTTCACAAGGGACATGGAGGTAGGTTCGCTCCGAAACTGACAAGTGGATATATGTGTCAGTCGTGGAAATCGATGCACCACACAAACACAACACGCTCTCCAATCTTTGGGTCATCCAAATGCTTTGCAAAACGAAACCAATTGCTTTTTGGTGATGGCGGCCGAAGTTGTCGTTTGTGCCGACTCCCAGTTTACATGGCCTACATAAATGGGGAGCTCCCATATCTTCTGAGAGATGTAGCTGTCTAAACAGAAAATGATAGCTTCGTACCCATAGAAAAGGAAATGAGTCCATGATCGATATCTAAATAGTTTCATATTTGGACTGTCATTCATAAAAATAAAAATAAAATGTTAGCCAAATTTCTATCTATAAATGGTATCTTTTTCTATAAGCTAATTATGGGATAATTTTGCAGTAGGATTTGGAACTGAGAAATGTTCTTTGCATTTTGATTTTCGTGTACAATTATGTTGAGTTGGCATTTTCTATTGAATATTTTTTTTTACTCCTTTTAATTAATAATAGATAAATATAACAAATGGTGATAGAAAAAGCATTGACCCAATCAGTAGTTTACTAAATTACCCAATTCAATAGTTTCTTTTATTTTTTTTAAAAAAAAACTTCACCTTACGTCATGAACTTTCACGCGATTTGACAAACTCTCTATAAACTTTCAAATCTTTTAATTTGGACTTCCGAACTTTCAATTGCTCTCAATGTGAACCCCTTTGTCAATTTTAGTCGTTAAAAATACCAAAAAAGACCAAAATATCCATGATTTTTGTTTTTTTAAATAAAAAAACATTTTGAAATTAAGGGTAAAGTTAGAATTTTATACAAAAGTCAGGGATATAAATGTCATGTAACGTTTAAAATCTGACGAAGGGTCCACATTGAGAGTAATTGAAAGTTTAGGGGTCTAAAATGAGAGATTTGAAAATTTTGGAGGTTTGTCAAATCATGTGAAAGTTTAAGGAGCTAAATTGAAGTTTCTCTTTATTTTTATTTTTGGTAATTTAAAGGAATTACGTGGACTTAAAAAAAAAAACTTGTACGATCATATTAATCTATGTTGTGAGGCGAGCACAAAAGGTAAAACGCTTCAGCCCAATGGGCCTGTCGACTGCGAGAAAGGAGCCGAATGCCAGTACAATAGTCAAGCATCGCACCTTGGACGGAAGAAACTTTCAGTAATGGGCCCATATTTCCAACGTTATACTCTTCAGCCCACTATCACTTGAGCTTACATGTAAATTTTATGAGCTCTAATACCATTTCCAATCTAACTATCTCATTATATATAATCAAATTAGAAGCCTCGTGTAAGAGAAGCTTGAGGTTTTTTGGGCCTGAGATTATGTCACATGCAAGCCTATAGTTTGGGGGGCTGCACCTTAAAAGTGGCAACTTTTTTCTTTCTTTCCTTTTTTTTTTTTTTTTTTTTTTTTTTCAATAAAATTTTTTGGAGGGGTTGAGAAATAATGCGACAAGTCCCTGGAGTTCCTCTAACAACGATGTGACTATTAAAATTACCATTGAATTTGTGATTGATCATTATTGAATTTTGATCAAATGGTGATTTTAATAGTCACATCATTCTTGGCGGAACTCAAGAAGAATACAAGAGGGACTTCTAGAATTACTCGGGGTTGGGACCCTATCTCCAACATTGATAACAACTGCGATATTTGAAATTGTCAATATAAATTTTGTCGTTAATAATTCTTAATTTATAGTATTTTTTGAGATAGAATTTAGGGTTTGAAAACAATAAGCTCACTAACAAAAATATATTTCGTAACACTAATGTTGCTGTGGACATTATTAGGAGTCTTATTAGAATTTGGATTAACAATTTTATTTGAAAAAACTTCACTTAACCTCTTTAAACTTTTATCGCTTTTGCAATCTATCTTCTAAAGTTTAAAAACTTTTAATTTAGCGTATTTAACTTAAAAAAAAAAAAATGCAATGTCACATTTTCATTAGAATTTTCTGTTAAATCTTAACGGAGGAAGTCAAAATACCCAATTCTTTTTTTCTTTCTTTTTTTAAAAAAAAAAGAAAGAAAGAAAGAAAAAACAAAAACTTTCTGGCCGAGCCGACCCGTGGGTTCCCTTTTTTTTTTTAGAATTTTAATTATTTAATTTTTAAATACAATGGTATAAGAGACATTTTACCATTACTCTATTTGATATGGGTGACACTGTAATTTATTTTTTTTATTTTTTTAAGTTGAATATAAATCGAGAGTTTTTAAAGGACAAAAGTTTTCTAAATAAAATATGTGATCCTTAAAGCTTATTATTTTATCTTATCGCCATTTTGACACGCCAACCCAACACATCACATTTTGGGTTTCAACCTTAATACGCATGTGCTTGTATTGTATGTGTTCAAATCAAGTTCTGGTCTGTTCATGGAACATTCAACGTACCTGTGTTTCAACAATTGCACTAGAGTCTAGAGATGTGGTCCAGTCTTTCATGCATGGACAGAAAACATGGAAGACTTGGAAAAAGTTCTCATCAACTCACAAATTAAAACCTCAAGTCAAATGTCAATCGCGAGTGGCTGGCATAAGACTTTTTGAAGCATTGTTTTGTTCTGATCACCAGCTATAACACTCTTGACATTCTTCCCTTTGGTTGCAGGCCATTGGCGGCTAAAATGAAAGGCTCTGTGTTGATGCAATATTTGTTATCTTGTGGTAAAGAGTGTTCAAACGTGTCTGCACCAATTGGAAGCAAGCTTTTGCTGTAGCAACAGCTCAGTGTAAAGAGGGCAAACATGTGGGATCAGGAAAGCAAAAAAAACCAGCCAAACTGGTTAAGGGGAGGGGGAGGCAGAGGACAAATGATTTTGCAGAGCATATTTCTGGTTGTTTTATAGCGGCGTGAGATGATTGGCGACAAAACAGTGATTTGCACATTTTGTATGAAAGGCAAAGCTCTCTAGAATTTGTTCATGTGCCGAAGGGGAAAAGATGCCCAGATAATTCCAAGCCACTTTTCTCTGCATTTTCTGTCTTTTCGTTGAAAAACTTGTAACAGCCAATCAACACTCATCATGCTATGCTTCCCCACTTTTCGTATTCCCTTCAATTCATAAACGTTAAAACTTGTGCCTCTTTTAGTTACTGAAATGCTGGGCTGCTCTGCTCGCTGCCATTGTGGGGAGTAGCTGCAAATCCAGAAAACAGAGGAAATAATTACTCTGTTTTCCTAATCCAGAGGACCAGAACCTCCCTTTATTAAAGAGAAATAAAGGGTGATGAGCATTCCAAGCTCATTTCCAGGGTATCTACATTTATAATATAAGAGCCTGCCAACTAGCACCGGGGCCTGGCTGAATTCTACCATGCATGTTGGGCTAGGCTGGAATTCATAAATCTATGTCTGAGCCTGGCCCTGGCCCTACCTTAAACTCTCAAAAGTAAGGATGACAATTCATCTTCGCATGTCTGGTTCGAACCGTGTTGAGACATAGTCACATAGGTATAAAACTATATAGGTTAACCAAAATTCGATCTATTAGATTAAATGAATCAAACTCCACATATCTAACTCAATAATTCTGTATTGGATTCGTATTGAATTTGCATATCGAATAAAAATTGATCAAATCTTTCAACTTTAACCCAATAAATTTGCATCGATAAAAACTGGTCGACATGATGAGATTGCCCAACTAAAATGTACCTTCAATTTAACCGAATATGGGTGCTCTCAACTCACCTGCCGACCCACAATTACAAAGCTTGGTTGGAAGTACGAGTGTGCCATCTTTATGGTGGACTAGGCAGTGGCGAGAGGTGACTGCTGTGGTTGCGGGGGCTTGATTAGAGGGCATTGGGTCAATCCTTGCAGATTTTTAACATATTTATATATACGTGGTCCATTTACCACCTTAATTGTAAGGCTTGTTTTTTAGAGCAGAGCATGGGGCCTTGAACAAGTAGGAGGGAGGGTACCTTCCTTGTTTCGGTCACATCTTTGTTGAAAGCCAAACCCTACACAAACTGGCTTTACCCTATCTTCAGTCAATATCAATGGTAAGAGGGGAACACCCCCCCTCCCTTTGTAGGACTACATAATTATTTTTAATTTAAAGCGCGTAATCAGTCTCTTTGATTACACTTACTGAAATCGGTAAGGTTGCTGATGGCCTCTACTACTACTAAGTCGTACCTTCCTTGTTTCGGTCACATCTTTGTTGAAAGCCAAACCCTACACAAACTGGCTTTACCCTATCTTCAGTCAATATCAATGGTAAGAGGGGAACACCCCCCCTCCCTTTGTAGGACTACATAATTATTTTTAATTTAAAGCGCGTAATCAGTCTCTTTGATTACACTTACTGAAATCGGTAAGGTTGCTGATGGCCTCTACTACTACTAAGTCTACAAACCTTCCAGACCACTGCAACTTTCGACACTGACATATTTAACCGACTTTATGGTTAGCTACGTTAAGGCATGTTTGGGTGTGCATTTAAGAAGTTTAAAGTGCGTTTAACACTTAAAAAGTCTATTTGAAGAAAAAAGTATTCATCTGATAAAAAATACTAAAAACGCTTTTAATGGTCAAAAAAATTTAAAAATTGCCAAAACGCACTTTTAACTTAAAAACTATATTTTTCAAACGCAACCCTAAATCGGCTTTTATGAGATGTTTATGATTGCGTTATAAAACTTAAAAAGTACTTTTAGTACTTAAAAAGTTGTCGCAAACAAAAGCTGGCATGTTTGGTAAAAAATTTCAGAAGTTATTCTTTCACTTTTTTACTTTAGAATGGCAAAAATATACTTTTGACAAAGCTTTAAAAATGAAGCTTTTACTAAAAAAAAATGTTTTTTTTTTTAACTTAAAAGATATATTTCTCAAACACACTCATAAACATGCTCTTTCCTCCTTTAACTTTCATCCTTTTGCAGTGTCTATCTAATGTTTTCAATTTTACAATATCTCCCCAATTTACCAGAAAATTTGTAATTTTGTCCCCATCACAAAACTTAAAATCACACATAATATTAAAAAAAGTTACTGACCTTTTTTATTTTTTATTAACTTATAGATGGTATTTTTGTTATTTTGGGTAATATAAATGGGAAATTGCAACACCAATAGTAGATTGGGGGAAACATTACACAAATTGAAACATTATGGGAGATATTGCCAAAAAAAAAAAAGAAAAAAAAAAGAAGGTAGTTAAAGGGAGATAAATGTAACGCTCCAAACTTAATACTTCCTATAGCAACTGGTCCTTATATATATATATATATTGAGAGAGAGAGAGAGAGAGAGAGAGAGAGATCTCGAATTACAATAGGTTTACATTCATGTCTAATCTGTGTCAATTTTGGCTTGAATGGAGCCTACTAAAGATGAGTTCTTTTCAAGAAGGGGAGACTCATGTTGGATGTTACATCAAATTCAACTGATCCAAAGATAAAGATTTGATTTGATTTTTATTCTAATTTTAATTAAGACTTTATTTTATTTTCTTTCTAAGAATTAATTATTATTTTTTCTCTACTACTAGGACTGGGTTTAGTTTTATTATAAGAGTAGATTTACTTTCTCTACAAGTATTTTTCTTATATATATATATATATATATAAAAGTTTGCAATGTAAAAGATATAATTGAATTATTATTAAAACTGAAAATTTTTCAAATACTTTGCAGAGTTTATCATTTTTTAAACTTGAGGACTTGTTCTATCAAGGCCCAAACAGTTTTGATTTGTGCAACCACGTCACATGTGAAAAAGGTTGTTATTTTGACAAACAAAAACTTGGAAAAATATATATAATGAAAATAAAAGTCCCTCTTACAAGTCATTGGCAATAGTCTCAATTATTTTCTTCCCTTGAAAGCCACAACTCCAGACCCCTGTGGTCACAACCTTATCAATGGCCACCAGTCATAATCTACCTAGTTCTGTTTTTTTTTTGGTTTCCCTTCCACCGCTTTCTACATTTGAAAGTGAAACACTAATAAAAGTCTTTTTACTGTCAGAGTTTTTCTTAAAGCATTCTCGGTAGCTTTTTAGTCATTTTTTCTGTATTTAAGGATCCAATTACTTTTTACTTCCCTATGTCAAAATACACCACAATAGCTTCTCTTAATTATTCATTATATCATTAAAATATTTATTTATTTTTAATTATATTATATATATGAGATGAGAGATAAGAGAGAATTGTAAGACATGAGAGGAGAGAGGAGAGAAGAGAGAGAATTATTATTATTATTTTTTTTATTTTAATAATCATAATGATTGTAATAGTGGAACCCAAAACATTGGGTTTTACTGTAGTAATCTTAATGTTTAGGGTTCATTTAGGGAATCTGCTGTGGAATTTTTTTGCAATTTTTTGGACATATTTCCTAAACTTAGAGAACAAATTCCTTTATAAAGAGTCTGCTGGGAATGCTCTTAGAGACATAGCCAGCCACATAAATTAGCACATGGCTTGTAAAATTCAAGGGAGTTTTAAGGTACAAATACCTTCATAATTTTTAGTTTTTATTTTTAAATCTGGCCATGAGAAATAATCTCACATCGAGTCAATCCTCCTCAACCCAAAGGTTAGGAAACAAATTCCTCATCGACCCAAAGGCTAGGAAACAAATCCCTCCTCAATCCAAAGGCCAGGAGACACGTTGCCACATTGGCCACAATTAATTAAATTAACACCAACTAAACTTTAATCATAATCACCACATTAAATATCCAACGGGTTGGGGGCCATTGCCTCTCATTTATTTATTTTGATATGTCCATACAATAGAAGGAAGATAAAAGATTCGAATTAGTGACTTCCGCTTTATGAGACATTTACAGCTGATTGAATTACTCCTTGGGACCATTGCCTCTGATTTTTTTTTTTTTTTTAAAAAAAAAGAAGAAAAAAACTCTTTTAAAATAGTTACTTATAATTAAATATATAGATTATTGGACCTAAAAATTAAGCTATATTTACTAACACAATCAAAACCGACTCATGCTTTATGAAGTTTTCTCTTAAATATATCCAATAAAAATCAAACAGTGCGTAAAATAACAAGGCTCGAGCCCAATCATCACAAAGTGTGACACTGACACATGGTCACATTTCGTGGCAATGGAATGGTCAATGGACCATCATCATCAACCTCTTTTATTTATTTATTTATTTATTTATCGGATGAGTAATTGTTTTAGGGGTCCATTTTCTGGACAAAAAGGTTTTGTAAAAGAGATATTTAGGATTTTTTTTTTCTTGTGTCATATAAAAAAAAAAAAAAAAAAAGTGTGGCTAAGAATTTAGCAACATTTTTGTTTTTTTGGGCGATAAAAGGAGAAGGGAAAAAATAGGTGGGGGGACAAAATGGGGAAACCGTATGATTTTTGCCATTTTGTTTGGACATGGTGACAAGAGCAGCCCTGCCGATCATCATTTGTTGGACTTGGTCTTAGATAATAGATATGCTATCAGCTGCCGGCACGCCAACCATGAAATTCCTATCTAGTACTACACCTACTTTTTATTTTTGGTGAATTTAGCTTAGATGTCGGAGAAAAAAAAAAATTAATGAAAGATATTTTTATATATATATTTTTAATGATTTTGGTTTAATTTTAAAATTTTCATAAAAAGGAAAAAAAAAAAATTGAACATATGAAAAACTCACAAAAACAAGATATCTCGTTAGTAGGTTGAAATAAGGATAATTTAAGAGATGAGGTTACGGAGATAACGGAGCTTACCTGCTCTGAATATGTAGGTTTTACATTTAAGTTGTTCGGGACAAGTAAGTTCAATAGTTCTCTTTTCTTATGTTGTTCGAATTTCTGTAATATTTCAACAATCTAATAGACGTGAATTTCTATCCATCTCGAAATGATTTGTATGAAATTGAGAAAATATGTACGCAAGAAGCCGAGCTTGGCGAGGAGGATAGGGGGAACCATCAGAAGAATTTTAAAATTACCTAAACTTTTATCTCTTTAAGTACTTTGTGTTAATTCATTAATCTCTTCTATTTTTGTTACCATCGAAAATCTCCGGATGTGTCTACCTCTGAGTGTCAGCGTCGGCCTAGGAGAATACCATCGTTGTTGGTATTATATTCTTTTCCATCTTTACGCGTTTCGTGCTTCGCTGAAATATTTTCCAAAGACATTTGGAGGGTTTCCTGGCAATGTCGTTGAGAATATGGAACTCAAATGCATTGAAAAGCCAAAGTGCTTAGAGCATGTGTTTTTGAAAAAAAACTGAATATTTTGGAATTCCGAAATGGGCAAAGTTTTCAAACTGGGTTTGGAAGAATTTGGGAGTACTAGGAAGCTAAATAAATGAACCCAAATTTTTTTTAAACTGACGCGGCTGATCGTAAGTGGCAGACAAGGGAGAGGAAAATGCATTTTTTTAATTTAGAAACCCTTGCCACATCAATTTGGAAATTTTTCTGAGTTTATCTGTTTGGCTCCCTAGCACTTCTCGAAAGAATTTCCTTCAACCTAATTTATAAAAGTGACATGTGTCTATTTTTTTAAATATATGAGATGTACATGTGTTTTTAATAAAAGTTATTTCAACTTTGTCCTTACTATTAAAAAAATATATGCATTTCACATGTTCAAGAGACACATGTATAGACTAAGTTAAAAGAAATTTTTCTAACCCAGCGTAATAATAAAAATCAGTATTAAATCAACACTTGTAACTAAGAAAAAATTAATTGCTTAATTTTATTGTTACATCATTTAATCGTATGACAGTTATATAAAAATTTACTTAAATATCATTAATTATAATTTTTAAATTCTTTAATATTTCATTAAAACAATCTTTATAATTATTTTCACTTAAATTTTAAGTTTTATTTTTATTGGGCGTTCCAATGGTCCGCCAGCCGACGTGCGAGAACGTTCCCTTTCCACTTTTGGCTTTAACTGGTTGCTTCTTCTTTCTTCTACTTTATCCAACAGCTAGTTTCTTTTTTTCTTTTTCTTCATGCAGATTAATTTTTTGTCTCCTTCATTGTTATTTTTTTATTTTTTATTTTTATTTAAAACGCTATTCTATTGTTTTTCAACACATTTTCACTCTAGTTCGGATTCAAACCTTTCAATTGATAATGAAATATTTTAATTAAATAAAAGTAAATTGACAGAGTCAAAATTCGAATTCGACCATGTTAAATTATTACTTATCTTAAAAACTTAAGTCAAAAGAGAAAGAAAAACAACTTCAAAGCTATGTTAAAGGAGCCTCGGGGAGAAATATATTCTAGTTGCTTTTGACTTTTAAGAATCCTTATTTTTTTTTTTAATATTTGTCAAAGTTTGTCCAAGAATAACTTGTGAAATTTAAAATGTCAGCAATTTAACTTGTCACCTTGATTAATGCTATAAGTCTTTCTAGAGTTTTCTTATAATCATCCCAGATGTGATGCGACTTTTAAAATCACTAATAGATCAAAAGTCAATAAATCACATCTTAAATTCAACGATAATTTTAAAAGTCACATCAAATTTAGAATGATTATTAGAGAACTTTAAAAAGACTTATATAGCATTACTCTGTCACCTCATATAGAAAAGTAATAGAGTCTGAACAAAATATGGTTGAGGTTGTATTATTATTGGTTCCATTTGTCAAACTACGATCATGTAGAAAGCGGCAAAAATTCAAAATCAACACAGTTCATAAAGACAAGATTAGATACTGCAAACTGGCGTCCTCGACCATTTTCAAATTAATTTATTTTTTATTTTTGTGGATATGCATGTTCAAATTAAATTCAGTTGAGGGAGTTTTCCCACTTACAATGTTTGACTTCTCAATTATTCATTTATGGCTGTCAAAAGTCTGCATGTTTGAATAACTTGTTCTTCAACATCTCGAAAAGTCTGCATATTTCCCAATAATTCAGATTTCCTGATATGCGAAATACTTAATTAAAATAATAAAATGATAAATTATAGAGCTAAAGTTCAAATTCATAAATAATCTAAATAAGTTTAAATTAAAAAAAATAGTGATTTTAATTATTAGTTAATACTTTAATAGAGTTTGATCCCAATAGTACCACTTAACCAAAAAATAAATAAATAACAAAAAAAAAAAAAATTTTTTTTTTTTTTTTTGGTTAAGAATAAGAAGGCTTATAGTTTAAGCAATATGCTTTCTTTGGTCATGGGAGACTTGATAGGTGGAGTTTGGAGGAACAAGGAAAGGTAGCCTTCTAAATTTGGTCAACAAAAAAACAAGAAAGGTAGCCTTCTTTCACAGTGGAAGAATTTCAAAATTGTTACAAATTTTTTTGTTATTTTCTTAGAATTATATTATTAAATTAATAATCAAGAAGTGCTACTCAATATTCTCAAGTGTCTATCTCCTAGCATTATCTTTACATATTGATCGATTCAATTAGAATGGGATTAGGTTCCTAACTTCAATTAAGTATGCATTTTGGATGTGATTATTAAAAAAAGAAGAAAGAAAGTTCAATATTTTAATTGCATTTTTCACATTTTATCTTAATCAATAGCTTTTTAATTTTATTTTATTTTTTAACTTTTAACTTTATCTTTTAATTTTGCCATTGTGAACTAGAATCTTTGCATCCGCTACTAGCCATGTAGGCATCCGTATTTATTCAGGATAGCTGCTTAGCCGACTCGACCTGTTGTGGTGAATGTGTGGCCACTTCTAACTAATAAAGAGGTGATTGCGCGGTCAACTCTTTACACCATCACTATTTTGTTTTTAGTTTTTTTAGTTTTTTTTTTTAAAAAAAAAAAAATTAATTTTTTGCACTTGTATAAGTTAAGCACCTGTTTTATTAAGATATTACAATGTTAAAGTAATGATTAAGTAATTAAATTTACTTCTTCCTGTCAGCTTAAGTTTTTTGAATAACTAGTAGTTTATCATGGTATTAGAGCCAAAGGTCTTGGGATCGAACCTTGACTTCGTCAATTCACTCCTTATTTAATTAAATATTTCACGTGTTGGGTCCCACTTATTAAAATGGAGTTTAAGCTTACACGTGAGGGGAGTATTAAAGTAATGATTAAGTAATTAAATTTACCTCTTCCTATCAGCTTAAGCTTTTGGGATAACTGGTGACTTAATAATTACAATAAAAAGTATTTATTTTTGTAAGAAAAAAAGTATTTTGTGTTTTGACTTGTTTGTTAATATGTTTGAGAAAAATATTTTTTTTATCTCTAAAAATAAAAGAAAAAACTCTAAGAATATGTTACCAAACATTGTCCTTTGATGCAATCTATGCAAATATAAGGAAAAAAAAAAGGGGGGAGGATCAAATATACAATAAACCTCTATTTTACATTTTTTTTTTTTTTTTTTTTAAAAGTGTTCAAAGGGTTAGATGGATACTAATGAAAAAAGAAGAAGAAGAATTTAAACTTGAGAATGAGAATCATTAGTTTGAGAAACCATTAGACCAATCCTTGAAATTTTATACACGACATCTTATTCATATTATAAAGCCTTCTTCATGCGTGTGGACAGGTTAATCATCCTTGTATTACAATATGATTTTTTTTTAATGCTTTTTTAATTTCTCTTAATTAGGCTTTGAATCGTTATAAATAAAGCTAAACGCATGGGATGATTATGTTAATATTAAACTTAGAGAGCACACCCTATTTTATTTACACCATTCATTGCTCCCACATCTTGATATATTAATAATTGGGAAATGCTAGGCGTCCTTCCAGTGTTCTCTTGATATCCTCCCAATTGTGGTGTAGCTTAATGATAATTTCAAATTTAACAATAATTTTAAAAGTCACATCACAGTTAGGAGGACACCAGGAGAACACTAGAAGAACACCTAACATTTTCCTTAATAATTATAATTATAAACATCCTTTTTCCATGTTCTTTTGGGGGGTGGTTAGGGCCTCAAACTAGCAATTGAAAAATTAAGCTAAATATTGTCTTTTCACGTCTTCTATTACTATGAGATTAATATTATAGTAATTAAAATTTCCACAAATTCATATATATATATAACATCCTTCATTGATCTTTAACATTTGTCACCCATATATCACCTAATCCATCTCTTTCAATTTTATTCTTTCATATCCTTAATTTATTAATATTTCAATTTTTTTTCTTCAATTTTTTAAATACTGCACATTACTTTTTGAAAAGTAGAATGCCATCTTCAACTTTTCCTCTTTTCCCTTTATTTATTTATCTTTTCTTCCACTTCTCTCTTTTGGCTTGAAGACAGGAGAATCAAATTGGTGTTTCATCACCATACTAGTTATTACTCGACGAGGCCATCTTTTGTCCAATCCTAGACATCTTTAAACGCAACCGTTTTGGTGGTCAAAACAAGTAGTTGCAGCAATAAAATCCATAAAGAATTAGATAATATAAAATCACGTGCACCATCAAACACATTAATTTAAAATTTTAAGATTTTAACTATAAAATAAATCATATTTATTGCATTTGAAACGAAGAGGTACATCGGCAAGTCATAAGTGAAACCCAGAAATCTGAGAGATTGTGACCGTCCGATGAACCCCGGGCCTACACTTACCTTATAAGCAGAAGATAACGCGTACATACTATCATACGTAACATGCAAAAGCTACTAACCCTGTTCAAGAACGGCATTGGCTATGACCGTTTTGCTGTTTCTTTGGCCGTCCCACGTGTGCGGAGAGAGCGTGGCGTCACTGCCTTCACGACAAGGTGGTGACCCACGACGTGTTATTCGGTCTCACACGTACGAAACATCGAGCAAGTAGACATGCTCCTATGGGGAAGAAATGACACGAGCAGAAAGCGCGCGTAGAGAACGTCGAAAATGCGTTGGTTGTTTTAATTGTTCTGAATTTACCGCAACAATAAAAGATACAAAAACGTTTCCACCACTGCCAGCACATCCCTCTTCTATCTCGCTCAGCTTTATTTCACTTTTGAGGCCTCGTGATTCCTAATACCCTCTCTCTTACAAAAACCTCTCTCTCTCTCTCTCTCCCCCACGCACTTCCCATACAGTTCTCTGTATCTCTCTCTCTGCCTCTTCTGTCTCATATGGCTTATCGTCGGAAAACCGCTTTTGGGTTTGTCCGGAATAGCCACTGTAGACCACCATTCAGGAGTGGAGTATAGAAATAGGAGGAGAAGAAGCTTTGATTGTTTGTTATTTTGGTGTTGGAATTACTCAATGGCTGTGGTTTTTGATTATGGGTTTGTGGTATTTTGCTTCGTTTGGCTTCTGAGATTGAGTGGAAGAGTCAACTCGGAGCCGGCGGCGGATAAGCAAGCGCTCCTTGCTTTTCTCAATCAGACCCCACACGCGAACCGTGTGCAATGGAACTCGTCCCAGTCAGCTTGCGACTGGGTCGGGGTCGAGTGCGACGGCAACCGTTCCTTCGTGTACTCCCTCCGGCTCCCAGGGGTGGGCCTTGTGGGCCCGATTCCACCGAACACACTCGGCCGACTGAGTGGGCTTCGAGTGCTGAGCCTCCGCGCCAACCGCCTCACCGGCGAGATCCCCTCCGATTTCTCCAATCTGACCTTCCTCCGCAGCCTCTACCTCCAAAACAACGCGCTCTCCGGTGAGTTCCCACCCAGCTTGACCCAGTTGACTCGCTTGGCTCGCCTCGTTCTCTCGACCAACAACTTCTCGGGTCCAATCCCATTCTCAATTAACAATCTCACCCACTTGACCGGTCTTTTCTTGGAAAACAACGCCTTCTCGGGTCCACTACCGAGCATCACCGCCGGTTTGCAAGACTTAAACGTCTCCAACAACAACCTCAACGGTTCGATCCCCAAGAGCCTAGAAACTTTTCCTGCAACCGCATTCGCCGGAAACAAAAATCTCTGCGGGAAACCACTGGCGTCGTGCAGTCCATTCTTTCCGTCACCAGCTCCGTCACCGTCCGAGAACCCGGGCCCGAATCCAGTCGGGAAGAAGAAGTCCAAGAAGCTCTCGACCGCCGCTATAGTCGCAATCGTGGTGGGCTCGGCCCTGCTAGCCTTGCTTCTACTGGTACTCCTCTTGCTCTGTCTCAGGAAACGACGTCGTCGGCAGCCCAGTAAGGTGCCGAAGCCGGTAGCGGCTACGACACGGTCGTTGTCTGCGGAGGCGGGGACGTCGTCATCGAAGGACGACATCACGGGTGGGTCGATCGAGGCGGAAAGGAACAAGCTGGTGTTCTTCGAGGGCGCGGTTTATACCTTCGACTTGGAGGACCTGTTGAGGGCATCGGCGGAGGTGTTGGGAAAGGGAAGCGTAGGGACGTCATACAAGGCAGTGCTAGAGGAAGGGACCACGGTGGTTGTGAAGCGGCTCAAGGACGTGGCGGTGACCAAGAGGGAGTTCGAGATGCAAATGGAGGTGCTGGGGAAGATTAAGCACGACAATGTGGTTCCTCTCAGAGCCTTCTACTTTTCCAAGGACGAGAAATTGCTCGTCTCTGATTTCATGCCTGCTGGGAGCTTGTCTGCGCTTCTTCATGGTAATCATTTCGATTTTCCTCTTCCTTCATTTTCTCTCAAATTTTGCTAAAATTCAAGATTTTTACTATAATACATTAATCCCCAGAATAATTGAATTACTCATTGAAGAAGATGACTAATGTTGTTGACATATATTAAAAATTCAATTTTATAAGATAATTTTTTATTTGTCATCTTGTAAAAATCTTGACCCCAGTGAAGCTCTAGCTGTTAAGCACATCTCTGGATCATATGTCGAGGGAGGGGGGTATTATTGGAACATACATTCTTTCGTTGTAGAAAATTCGTGAGATTTCTATTTTTAACCGGCGCAGACTGCGCAGACTGCAGAGTCAGACCACTGTTTAATTCCCGCCCCAGGGCAAACATTCTAAAGAGCGTGAACTCCGTTTTTGCCACGGACATAACCAACATGCCCTAATGATTTTACCAGGAAGTCACCGACATCGTTTGGCACTTTTTTTTTATAGTTAATTTATTTATTTTTATGCTGCACTTTTACTCCTTTTTAGAGTACTTTAATGAGAATACCAAAGATCTCTCTTTAGTCTTTAGTATAAATCAACCCCCATTGAAATCCTGATTTGCTATTTACTTTTGGGTATTTAAAGGGAGGAAAACCCTCCTATGCGGTCATGCTGCAAAAGGAGGGTTTTGCAGCACCCAATAAAAGAAGGACACCTCACATAAAGGGAAAAAAATGCAAAAAAAAAACTTACACCCTAATGCACCTGATTTTCAACTAAAGAAGAAAGAAAAGAGAAAGAAGAGAAAAAACAGAGAAAGAACAGAGAAGAAGACCGTGGGTCTGCCGACCCACGGCCGGCCTGGATCTGGCCAGCCACCGAGCCCCACGGCTGGGTCTCGCCGGCCGTGGATCTGCTGAGATGCTGGCCGCGTGGGTCTTGCTCCGGTGGGTCTGATTTTTTGGTTTTTTCTGATGGGTGTTGCTCCGGTTTGGGTCTGGTTTTTTGGTTTTTTCTTTAGTTTTTCACACGGCTCCAGCGCCGTTAGTGATAGCATGGCTCCTGTTTTAGGGTGATCAAATCCCAAAAAGGGTTAACCTTCCCCTTTAAGTTTTAGTTTTGAATCCAAAATTGAATTTTGAGGCATTAGAAACGAGTTTTATGGCATTAGAATCGATTTTTGAGGCATTAGAAACGAGTTTTTAGGCATTAGAATCGATTTTTGAGGCATTATAATCGATTTTTGAGGCTGTGTTTGGCAGAAATTCGCCGGAGAAGATGACCCGAAGTCGCCGGAGAGGTGACCCACCGCTGGGTCACGGCAGACCCAGCTGCTGGGTCACGCCTGACCCAGCGGTTGGGTCTGCCGTGACCCAGCCGTGGGTCACGCTTGACCCAGCGGCTGGGTCTGCCGTGACCCAGCCTTGGGTCACGCTTGACCCAGCGGCTGGGTCTGCCGTGACCCAGCCGTGGGTCACGCCAGACCCACGGCTGGGTCTGCTGTCGCCGGTGCGCTGGGTCTGCTGTCGCCGGTAGGTTCGCGGTCGCCGGTGATTTCGCTGTGGACGGTGCAGGTTGTTTGGCTCTTTGTTTGTTATTATCTGGTATTTTGATTTCATTTTGTCAAAATAAACTTGGTGATGTGTCACTTTGTGGTTGGATGCTGCAAAAGACCCATTTTGCAGCATGACCGCATAGTAGGGGCTCCCTTAAAGGGATATTTTTTTGACTATTTGTCTCATTCTAATTCCATGTTTTCTGTTAATTTCTTTTTATAATTTATTTATTTTTGCTGAGTTGTTATGCACCCAAATCAAGGTTCCATCTATATTAACAAATTTTTGATGGCGATGGGGGTAATAATTTGGCCTCTGTTCAATTTTTTTTTTTTTTTGGGTGTGGTAATTTTCTTTTCTTTATTTATTTGGACCGAATTTTTAGTTAAACCGGCATATTTGGTTTATAATAAAGTGAGTTGGAGAACCAAGTGACTTGAACTTCCGGTGATGGTATTGCAGGGAGCAGAGGGTCAGGCCGCACGCCACTAGACTGGGAGAACCGGATGAGAATAGCACTGAGCGCGGCAAGAGGCGTAGCCCACCTACACGCGTCGGGAAAAGTGGTCCACGGCAACATAAAGTCGTCCAACATCCTCCTCCGACACGACCACGACGCGTGCGTTTCGGACTACGGACTCAACCCACTATTCGGGACTTCGACCCCACCCAACAGGGTGGCCGGGTATCGTGCGCCGGAGGTGGTCGAAACCCGGAAGGTGACCTTCAAGTCCGACGTGTACAGTTTCGGTGTGTTGCTATTGGAGCTATTGACTGGGAAAGCACCAAACCAAGCGTCGTTGGGTGAGGAAGGCATTGATCTTCCGAGGTGGGTCCAGTCGGTGGTGCGGGAAGAATGGACGGCTGAGGTTTTTGATGTGGAGCTGATGAGGTACCACAACATTGAGGAGGAGATGGTGCAGTTGCTGCAAATAGCAATGGCCTGCGTTTCGATCGTGCCTGATCAGAGACCTGCTATGCAAGAGGTGGTGCGTATGATTGAGGATATGAACAGAGGTGAGACTGATGATGCCTTACGACAGTCGTCCGATGATCCTTCAAGAGGATCGGACGGTCATACGCCACCCACTGAGTCAAGGACCCCACCTGGAGCTATCACACCTTAGGAGTTCTTGGGATTACTTAAAGTGGGTAAAAAAGAAGCAAAAGACAACGTGGTGGGTCTCATTAAAAATGTGCACAGGGCGTAAGTAAACAGAGAGTTGAAGTGTGCAGTTGTTGATAGGCATTTGGACAGTTCAACATGTGTTTTTTTTTTTTTTTTTAATTTTTTAATTTTGGGTTTTATTTTTTTAAAATTTTAAAATTTGAATGATTTTTACAGGTGGGGAGATGTTGAATTGTTTATGATGTGGGTGGGGGAGTTCCATGAACTGATTGGAATTGACCATTTGATGGAATTAGTTGGGTTTTTTTAATGGATTCTTTTTTTAAAACTTTTTCACTCTCTGTCTGTTTATACACTTGGCTTGTCTAATTCTGGCGTATATATTTTATTTTATTTTTATAATGGTGCTGCCAAATCCGATTAAAGAAAACATCTAAAATTGCAATCACTTGTTCATCAGATATGCCGTGACGCCAAATTCGGGAATAATTTGGTAGAATTATATCGTCAATCATTTAAAAAACCAGATATAATAAATAAATTTTGAAGTGCAAATACTCTTCCTATTGTTCTTGCCGCACATGGACAGTGTGAATGGGGGATATGTTGATCTGACTAAATCATGGAGAAGCGTATTTATGGAACATCCTCGTTCACCATCACATTTAGGACACCCGCGTATTTCAAAGGGGTTGATCGTGAAAATGATTGCATATTAAATTCGGGTCCCTCGCCGTACTCCGGGGAGAAACTGTGTATTATTCAAATTCACACCGTGAATAGGAAAAAAAAATTCACACCGTGAAAGAGCCCGGGATCAGCGGTGCCGGTGGGTGGTTGTGTCTGAGAGGGATTATTGTGGTGGTGGGACCATCCTAGGTGGGGGAAACTAGCCACGTGGTGGAAAATCAAAAGCGCGACGGGGTTGGGGAACAGGCTGGCTGGCTGGCTTTTTTTTCCTTTCTGACAATCTTTGATCCACGCGACCACGAACCCTACCATCTCTTGCTCGGGTTTGGCTAAGACAGTTAATTTCCTTTTCCTATGAGAAGGAAAAAACAGTATATATGAAGCTTCTCCGGGGCGCGTGCGTCGTCGTCGGGGAAAGCAAAAAATCTGGCGATTTGGTGCACCGAAAGTGGACTCTGTGGACTGTAGCAACTCTTTTGGTGGGACGCAGCATTGACTAATGTTTTTTCTTCTGTTTTTTCCTCCCCTTCCTCCTTTGGCCTTTGGCTGTTTGCATTTGCAACCAAAACTGCTTATCCGGTTTTAATCTTTGTCCGAATCTGAATTAGTGCTAATTAAGAGAAATTGTCGTCCACGACTATAGCCTTTAGGCCTGCCTATTGTCAAATAATTACCTATTTTTGCTGCTAAAAAATTATCAAGAAATTAGAAAAAAGAAATAGAAAAAGAAAGAAAGAGGGGTTGAGGGGTGATGGGTAAGACTCATAAAATTGTAATGAATACGATTGGGTATGTGGGGCGTGTTCGTTAAGTATTTCATGAATAATCATCCATTGGCGACAGCTGGTGTGACCCATGACTTTATTTTTTGCTCCTTTTGTTTAATCCATTTTTTTTTTAGGTAAGACTTTGCACAGAGATTCTTCACTTTTTGGGTGCACGCTCCTATTTGTGGGTTGAATTAGATACAGCTTCCAAGTTTTAACATAACCACTTGCCTAACTAAGCTCAAGGTGTTAATTAAGAATCTATTGTTTTCAAGATTTTTTTTTTTTTTTTTTTTTTGGGGGGGGGGGGGTTTCGTGTTTTTACGAGTATTTTGTATTTGAATTACCGGAGAGCGAAAGAAGAATAATAGAAAAATTAAGATAAATTTCATGTTATACAGAGTAGAGTCCACTTTAATATACATATTTAGACACAATTTTAATCAAATAACTTAAGCTAATGAGTTTCGATTCACTTTTATATATATTATACTTTATTAATGTAGGACATAACACTCGTACATGTACTCGATTTAGAACTTGTCTACTTATTCAGGATAAACATAAATAAAGAAGAGAAAAATATAACATTGCCTGTATGCATGTGTTAAAATGTTGATTAAATGAATAAATTTATCATTTTTTATCAGCTTAAACTTTTGGGATAATTTACGATTTAACATAGTATAGAGCCAAAGGTTCTCAGTTTGAACCTTTAACTCTATTATTTACTTCTATTGCACACGTTAAACCTTACCTCTTAAAAGAAAGTTTGAGCTTATACGAAAAAAAAAAGAGCGTTAAAAAAATAATTAAATGATAGCGACAGTATATTCTTTTGCAGTCTAAAGATGGACTCCTTTTGCAGCTTTGTATTGGTGTCATGGAGGGCTCTACCATGTGACAACAGACGAGATAAAATATACTTGGAACATAAATTGACTACTATCTACTAAGGTTGTAGACACCCATAGTTGTTAGTGTAATCCGTCATATTCTGCATCATATGTTGTTGGTTAATATTTATATTTTAAGAATAAAAAACATTATATATATATATATATATATATATATATATATATATATATATGGGATATCTTTATCAATGCTAGGATACATGGGTGAATCATAAACATGCAGGGTCCAATTTAATTGAATTATTATGTTTATGGGTGAGAAAAGCACGGCCCACCGAATCAATAAAAATGTGCAGTGCCAACACCCACACACATGTAGCCTTTGGATGCAAGGGAAGAGACAGGTTAATTTAACAAAATTATCATGACCTAATGTGGGTGGCAGCAGTGGAAAGACCTTGAAAATGATTAGTCACACTGAAAAAGCTGATGTCTGCACTACTTTCCTTATTGGCTGCCACCTAATCTATATATTATTTTGCTGCCCATGCAAGATAAAGTTGCCTCTTAATTAGGAAAATGTTACGTTCACAACATAAATTCAACTTATGTCCAATTTTTCTCTTACGTGTCATTTAAAAAAAAAAAAAAAATTGATAGAGAGGATTTTGGGATTATGAAAATTTGAGAAAAATGACAATTTGTTTGGTTTAAAATTCAATTTTTTTTTTACACGTAGGAGAGAAGTTGGCCATGAGTTGAGTTTGTGTTGTGTCCGTATCAAACCTCTATTAATTAACTTAACAATCTCCCTCTCACGAGTCTCTTAACCAAATTTCACTTGAACCGGTCGAAGTTTGACAGTTTACGTGGCATTTATTATGTTATTTACTGAACAATTAAATGTTTGACATAATAAATGCTATAGAGAATAGCTTCAATTAGGTCGTGATGTACACTGAGTATTTTGCACTTTTCAATAAGAAGCATACACTTCAACTTAAAACATCAAAAAGTAATACAACCCTTCACACCAAATAATTTTCATTCTTAATTGACAAAAACAAAATACATCATTAACAAAAACACAGGAGCCACCATCTTGATTGGTTTTGGACATTCCGGTGTTGAGGGTTCGAAAGTAGGGGGAGGTTTGGTGGTGGATGGCAGGCGTTGGGTTAGAACGAATGGAAAAGTCCATGAGATTGATTTGAATTAAAGATGGTATTTTCTTCTTCATTCTATTTGGTATTTTTACTTAATGTGTCAAATTTCTATTAAAGGCTGTAAAAATGAGTTTTATATCGCATTATAATAAAAAGGGCTCTCAATGCTATATTATATACACTGCTACGTGAATTTGTAAGAAGTCGTAGTAAAAGTTGATTATGTATTTTGGGGTATTCTTAATGGGTAAGTGTAGTTTCTTTTCTCTTGTATTCCATGTATGGTACAACTAGATTGACATTGAAGCTATATTTTTTTACACCAGATAAGTAAACCCTAATTCTTCTTTAAATACAGTTTACCTAATATTATTTTCCTCAAAGAAAGTTCACCTAAATTACAGGTTCTAATGCCTTTTCATTGACTTATAGACTACATCCTTTTCCAAACACAACATCAGCCTACAAAGGTTGTTCAACCTAACGCATTTGTTTGGCATTTGACTCTAATACTCATCTCCAGATCTGGGTACGTATTAATAGCTTCTACAAGATACCTTCTGAATTTTCAATGGGCTAGTTAAGAAGAACCCAATTGGTGTCACTAACAATAAGTCTCTCCTTGCTCATAAGCCATAGAGAAAAACAGCAAATAGAGACAAACTTAGAGGTGAGCTGAAGATGTGCCATTAGCCAATTAAAGAACAGTTTTCTTGCCTTCTAAGTTCATAGTTGAAAATATATAGAGGTAGATGCATACAATGAAGAACATTAAAACCAGTAATCATCTTCAGATTTGAATTTAAATCCCAGAAGTCTATTTCGTGTTGGTTGGATCGATTATGACAATAACAAAGTTTACAAGCTAGGTACCTCACTAGCTTTAGTAAATGGTTGTAAATTAATATTAAGCAGAAATATCTCAACAGCTAAAGCAGTTATGACCGTTTATCGGAGAAAGAGATAGAAGCTCAAATGTAGTCTAAAACATTGTTCTAAACACCGAGGGAGAAGAAAGGAACTTAATTACTGATTTCAAAATGTAATTAATGAAAATACGATTCTTAAATACAGTTAAGAGTTTGGTAAAATAAAATCTGCAGCTCGGAAAAAAAAAAAAAAAAAACTCCCTTTAATATTGTGCATTTTTAAACGAGACAAATTTTACCGTTCTGTTTAAAAACACGTGTTTGGCTTGTGAAATCATGGGATCAAACGCACTCTAACCGCCTTTCTATTTAAGGTGGGGTTATATTAAGAAGGAGAAACTTCACTTTAAACTCTTGAACTACCATGGGTTTTGAGAAAACTCCCAAAATTTGAAGAACTCTCAATTTAACCCCCTGAACTTTCAATTTGATTCAATTGACCCCCTTCTGTCAGATTCAGCCGTTAATCCCTAATGGAAATGACTAAAAAGACCAAATTACCCTTCAATTTTTTTTTTCAAAAATTAATTTGAAATTAAGGGTACATTTAGAATTTTATAAAAAAAATAAAATCATGAGTATAAATGTCATTTTATCATTTTTAACGTCTTAAATCTAAGGTAGGAGGATACATTGTATCAAATTGAAAGTTCAGATGGTGAAATTGAGAATTTTTGAAATTTGAAGGGTCTTTTCAAAATGCGTGATAGTTCATGAGTCTTCAAGTGAAGTTTCTCCTATTAAGAATATACTTAAGTGTGAGTAACTTTTGGATGATTTCTGATGGAATCTGTGCATTAGAATCTAATAGATTGTAAAAGAAGCTTCGAAAATAATTGCCAATCTTTTAGCCTTAGCTTGCACCTGAAACAAGGTGCAACACTCAGTGGTGGTCACCAAACAAGAACTTTTTGCACATGCTATATCAGCTTCACGACAGAGTACAACCCTTAGAAAAAGTATATCATCTTCGGTGGTTGGAAGATCAGGACAGCTTAAATCAGGACAACTTGCCTAATCTGCAGTTAGATTTCAACTTTGATTCTTAAACCACAAACATGTATTTCAAGACAGTCAGGGCCATGGAATACTTTTGCTATCATGCTTTTACCGAGTATGTGGTCTTCTCGCTTCAGCAATTTGAGCTTTAGTCACTTTTTGTAGATGCTGCTCTGTTACTCATTGGCAGAACATAGTGACCACAATAGATCTCTTCCCTTTTTTCTTTTTTTTTTTCTTTTTTTTTTTTTCTTCTAATTGATGAGGGGAAAAGGGTTCCAAAGATGGTATTTTCCACTCTTGATTTGGATGGTAGGGAGAAATTGGAGACCTATTGAGAATGTTTTCAAATACAAGGTGGAAAATAGCCCATTAAACTAACCCATGTGCTCTAAAGTTAGTTCAACGGAAAATTTTCAATGCATTCCGACATTGAAAGAAAGGTAAACTCAACAAATATCCGAAATGATACTAGCAAAATTTCAATCAGTAAACAAAAGGGAACTCATTAATAACTAGTATAACAGTAAGTGCATCCCTTGTCCTAGAAGGGATTTAATTCCACAAGAAGCTGCAGCATGAGCAGCCAATATTGGAAGCATCACTTGTAAGCAGACGTGTAGTTGCAGCTTTGATGATGTTCCCCTGACTCTGATTACCACACTAGTCACAGCAAAATCAGGCCTCAGTGCAGTATCAAAGTTGGCCTTGATGTTGCCAGGCAGGGAGGAACATCATCAAAGCTGCCAGGCTGTGGGGAACATCATGAGATCTTTTCCTTGGATCCAGAGATATGTACTTCGCAACACTGGAAAAAATGCTAGCACCTAACAGTGATCTTTGAACTAGAAAGGTTACTAAAGATGGCTAGGAAATATTCATAAACCTGGATTATCAATTCCAAAAAATCTGCAATATGAATCTCATATATATATATATATATATATATATATATATATATATATATATATTGTGTAAATACAACAATCTGGGTAACAATCAACCAATGCTTTCAGGGCTTAAAGAAATGGGGATTAATTCCATATATACATGGCAATACTTGAATAACTTCACTTTGCTCTGAGCTATAAAGAAATGCAGCTTTTACAAACTTAATTACAAAATTTTTGCATCACTTTGATAGATACCTGGGCAGGTCACAAAACCAACTAAAGCATCAGAGCTGCTGAAACAGCAATGTCATGTCAGACATTGAGTGTGGCGTGTTCTTACAAGTACTTAAAGAATCCTCTCAAGTAAATTTGTATATCAAATAAACAAAACAACTTGCACCCAACAGTTTGTGGATGTCTTGATCATGTCCTTTTCCATTCAGGCCAATAAGGTTTTTCCAGTCCTCACAGCTTTTGCATCAACTTGCAGGCAACTGATAGGCTATTATGATCTTTCATCAGGAAGATTGGTTTGTTTGCACCACTAATTGGTCTTACATTTGTGCCACCTTGAGAGCTTTCCAAATCACTTCACTTATGAGTTATGAATCTTGTGCTCAAGAGCATTGAATTTAAACATCACTAAACAGAGGTGAATTAACTGTACAATGCATCTCTATTCCCAACAGAGCCAATATCGTATAAATATCCCCAGCTTTGGGATGTGATTTGTCACTAGCAACAAATACATGAAGTTCTCCTCCTATTTGAACCCAGCTGCATCCAGGAACCTTTCTAAGGCCCTTTTCTTTCATTAAATCCCTCATGTATGATACCTCATCCCACCTTCCTGCGGCTGCATATGCGTTTGAAAGCGCCACATAGTTTCCTGCATTATCTGGCTCTAATTCTAATAAATGCTTGGACAAATAATCCCCAAGTTCAATCTCATGGCAATCTCTACAAGCAGAAAGTAGTGATCCTAATATATGTGCATCAGGCTTGCATGGCATTGCGAGAATAAGCCTAAAAGCATCATCAAAATTACCACAGCGAGAAAGAAGATTAACCACACAGCCATAATGCTCCATAGTTGGCTTCATATGGAGTTCAAAGACCATACGATTGAAAAGTTCTATACCTTCATTTACTAGCTCGGCATGGCTGCATGCTGATAATACAGTAGTGAAGGTTATGTTATCCGGTTCTATACCTATCTCCTCTAACTGTTTAAATAGTGATATAGCTTCTAGAGCTTGACCATGTAATGCGTAAGCACAGATCATTGCATTATAGAGAGGCAATTCTTTGCTTAAAATCATATCAAACACCCACTTTGCTTCATCTATAACTCCGCATTTAGCATACATGTCCACTAAAGAGGTTGCAATAGGTATGGATGGCCAAATTGCATGCCTTGTAACATAGCCATGAATAGCTCTTCCATAACGTAATGCTCCCAAATCAGTGCAAGCTGCAAGTGCAGAAACAAGGCATATGGAATTGGGTTTAATCCCTGCTTCTTGCATTTGCTGGAAAACCAAAATTGCCTCATTGGCAAAACCATTTTGAGCCATACCAGAAATAAGAGTAGTCCAAGTGATCAGGTTAGGTTCAACACCAAGGGTATGCATTTGCAAGAACATGTCTTTAGCCTCATTGACCTGGCCATTTCTAAGGAAACCCAAAATTACAGAATTCCACGAAATCACATTTGGTGGTACACCCTCCAGCTGCATCTGATAAAACAATTTCAAGGCCTCACCACTCTGGCCCAACTTAGCATAAGCGGCCAACATTGTATTCCACAATACAAGATCTCTCTTGATCGTGGAATTGAAAACTTGTCTTGCATAATCAATTCTTTCACATTTGGCATACATATCTACAATGCTACTGGCGACGACCACATCAGATTCTAGGTTGTTTCTAATACAATAACAATGTGCCTCCTTACCAAGTTTCATGTTGCTTATATCTGACGAAGCAGACAATACGGATGCAAGAGTCACAGAGTCAAACCTCAAGTTTTCTAACCTCATCTGTCGGCACATATTAAGCGCCTTGTCAACCTGACCATATTGCGAATAACCAGATATGAGCAAATTCCACGTCACCACATCTTTCACAAGCATCCTACTAAATACTAGCTCTGCATCCTCAATCAAACCAACCTTAAAATAGAAGTTTATAATAGAACTGCCTAATATGTTATCCAACTCTAATCCGCCTAATAGTGCAATAGCATGCCCTTGCTTGCCCTCTTCAAGTGCACCTACATTAGCTGATGCTGAAAGTAAGCTCGACACAGTGACTCGAGTCGGTTCAACACCTTCCACTCTCATATCATAAAACACCTCAATCGCTTCATTATTCATTCCATTTTGGACATAACTCACAATCATCGAATTCCAAGCAACTACGTTTCTGTCAAGTATACCATCAAACACCTTCCTTCCATCCTCCACGATCCCACATTTCCCATACATATCAACCAGACTACTCGCCACAAAGACACACCCACCAAAGCCCATCTTCACCACATACCCATGGACCCCTTTCCCAAACCCAATCCAGCCAAGAGCACCGCAAGCCTTCAACGCATTAGGAAGAACGAAATTATCCGGTAAAACCCCACATTCTTCCATCTCACAAAAACCCAACAAAGCTTCCTCACTAAAACCCATCCTACATTGCAACCCAATAATAGCAGCCCAAGAAAACACATTCTGCACCCGCAGTCTGCGAAACGAACGGTTCGCAGCCTCCGAAACATCGCATTTGGCATAGAAAATCACCAACTTTGTTTGAATATACTCATTTCTTAAAAAGAAATCACCGTTCTTTACAATTCGAGAATGAATTTGCTGACCTGTGAAGAGAGCTCGTTCATATACACACCCCTGAAGGAGCTCACCATACATCTCAGGCCCCACTTGAAGATTCCTTAGCTCCATTTCACTGAGGAGGTTCACAGCTTCTTGAACTTGACCTTCTTTGCACAGAGAAGATATGTGGTGGAAGTAAGACTTGTACAAAATTTGATGATTTTTGGCATCTTCTTGAAGCTTTGTGAGATGGGTTGGTGTGAATTTCTGAGAGTTTGTGGCTTTTGAGGGTTTGAAAGGAGGGAACTGTGGGTTTGGAGGGGGGGTAACAGCAAGAGAAGCCATGCATGAAGAAGCAGAAGCAAAGTGTGGATATGGTTGGCGATCATTGTTGCCACACAAAGCTTTCGTCAAATACAATTTATAGGAGAGCCCCTTGGCCCTTGAATATAGGACATACGGTGTAAAACTCTATTTTACGGCTTCCATAAAAAATTGATATATATATACACTACTAAGATAAAAATATTGTATGTTTAATTCAAATCAATTCTATAGATTATTCCATTTGTTTTAACTTAACGCTCACCACTGAACCTCCACCCACCTCCGCGCCTTCAACACTGAAATCTTTAAAACCAACTAAGACAGTAGCTCTGATGGTTTTATTAATGTGTATTTTGTTTATAAGGTATTTTGGTAAGAGAGGAAAATTATTTGGCAAGAAGAGTTGTATTATTTTTTGGTGTTTCAAGTTGAAGTCAAAATATTTAGTTTACACCCCGACCTAATTATAGGATATTTTTTTTTTTTTTTTATTTTTATTTTTTTTTTTTTATTTTTTATCTTGGATAATATATTTTATTTTTATTTTTCTAAATTTGTGGAAATGGTCAATTAGTAGAGAGTAATGTTATATACTATTTTTATAAATTTATTTTATTCCTAAAATTGATGTGATGTTTAAAATAGTGATTGGAAGGCAGTGAAAATTTTAAAAGCCACATTGGCTTTGAGAATAAACAAATACTAAAGTGCAATTACTATTAACACAATTATTTTGTAAAATTAATAGTAATTAATAATAACCTAGGAGACTTGAGATGACAAGTTTCTTTAGCATATTGGAACCAGTTGTATTTTCTTTATAGTTCCCTCCTAAAGCTGATTATAACCTTTATTGGGATTAACCTAATTACACAAGCTTTTTTCCTTGGGTGGCCATGTATGTGATAGCATGGTGGCTAGGGTTTTTCAGGTCCTACTTTGACATGGAAGCCTAATACTACTTCCACAATGAGACATAAGTTTATTTAAGAGAGCTTGTTTAAGTACTAGAATTCACACTCTTGGTCTCTTAACCAAATTGAAGAGAATGTTTCGAGGTCTCAAAGCCCTAATCTACACATTTTCTTGGTGATTGTAGCAAGAGAATCAAATTAGCCCCCTTGTTCTTGGAGTAGCCGACTTGCTATGTGAGTATTCTCCCTTTGCCATTTTTTTTGTTTTTGTTTTCCATGTGTTTTATACATATAATCCTAACGATTTTAGGCAGGGCCAATAATATAAAATGGGTCTGAACATTGTAGAAAATCATTTCAATCCCTTTTCCCAATTATATTATACAAATACAATCATCAAAACCCTTTCATCTATCAACTCAATCCAAAGGCCTGTTGCAAGTTCCTTATCTTTTCTGAAAGTTGAAGGCCTTCAAAGAGACAGCAAAGACAGAAACAAAGAGCACACAAAAGCCAATTAGTGTGAGAGAAACCACCCACAAGAAATCATATTTGAACCCAAAGTAATCCCTGATGAACTCAGCAACTGTCTCTCCTGTGTCCAGCTTAGTGTTAATGTCTCCATATTGTGAAGTAGCCAACCCATAGAAACTCCATGATACGGGGGATACCCAAACATACCATCTCCACCACACGGCAATTCTCTGCAATTAGTCAAGTTGTTTAAATTACAACTCTCTTTCTCGGATTAGGATAGATTCTCAAATTATGATTTATGGAATTTACGTCATTTTTAGGCATCGAATTACTTGAAAAATGTCGCATATTAAAAAAGTGGAAAAAAAAATTCACCCCAAAAGGTTTTTTCTATACTTTTGCAGAGACGCTTATTCTTCAGAAAACTAAGAGATATAAATTTTTTATTCAAAGCTTTTCTATAACATAGAGAGTAAGAACATGATGAAAATATACTCAATTCTTAACCCTAACATGCCACATTTTTAATAGGTAGCGTTTTTCAAGTGTTTCAATGCCTAGAAGTAACCTAAATTATAGGAAATCCTGATCCCTCTCTCTCAGCAATTGCTAAATACATTATAATAAGGATTATTAGATGAAAAATTACCGTTCGGGGGATCACAAAGCCGGTGAAGAGATTCCATGTCGAGTAAAAGATACCGGAAACTATGGAGGAAACTTGGTTGTTAGGACTTACTCCTATGACCATCATTCCATAATATATGTGGTACAGAATTGTGATGAACATGAAGAACATGTTCTGGAAGAACTTAGTGGCTGTCCATTCATAGTCAATCATTGCATAAACTATAATCCCATAAATAAGAACCTGAGCCAATACATATGGGATCTCAATTGTAACCTGAAAAAACGAATGAGGAAGATTAAGGCGAAGGCAAGAGAGAAATCAGTGCAACTGCAATGGTCACCAACATTTTATCAAACTAATATTTGCTAGGGACTATGAATACCTGTGCAATTGCAAAAGGCAAAGCAGAGTACATGCCAGCAGCTCTCTCTCTATAATAAACTGTTCTTTCAGCAGCTAAAACTGGTTGCACTGTACCAGCACTTTGTGGCCCCAAGAACATAAGTGCAGTATACATGGCACCCAACCCATTGAAAATTTCTTGCTTTGTTCCCCTGTCAATTCAAAATCTTTAATGAGTTATTTTATATACATGTTGCTCCAAATTCGTGCGAGATTCATTGGACAAAGTTTTCATCAAAACTGAGTTGATGGAACTTTCTCTAACCTAGTTTGGAAGAAATTTGATTTTTCTTGTACGTACCTTCTGGGGCCAAGACGCCAGAATATAAATCCAAAAATTATGGCCATTGAAGTGCTAAACACAAGTCTCACAGCATTGTACGGTGTGTTCCTCCAATATAACTTGTGCTGTTTCCACAGGCAGGCTTTGCATTGAGTGAAATAGGAGCGGGAGTACATAGAGGGAAAGTGGAGTTCTTGTGAATCTGGAGAAGGGGTACTCAGCTCCCTAAACAAAGCTTTGTTTCTCCTGCATCAGAATTATCTGAGGGATTAATTTGAAAGAAATAGAGATTAAGTTGTGAGTTTTTGGGTAAAAACCATTAGGAGTATTTCTTAACTAACCGAAAAAGATCTGATTTTTTGTATACATCTGCAAATTTGATTCCTAAAGCCTCTTCTTGTGCCTTTGTTGTCACTTCCAAGGCCCACGTTGCCGGGTTATAACCATTTTTAATTCTACCAACTCCATCTATTTCCTTTGAACACACAAAAAGAAAATGAAAAAAGAAAAATTGAGTGAATAATCCAAAGAAAGATTGGAAAACTTCACTTAATCCTTTTAAACTTTTAGAGTTTTTGCAATGCCACCCCGAACCCTATTAGCAGGGGTGACATTGAACTTTTTGGGCGAGGCTTAGGTGCAGTCCAACTAAACTACCGCAATCTGCGGTAGTTCAGTTGGAAGGTTGAGATCTTCCAAGGGGTTTTCAACCCCAAAACGACAGTAGGTTCTCCTTCAATTTTAAAAAAAAAGAAAATTGACCCCGTTAACACCCATCCCATCCCCGTTAACTCTCTCTTCTTCCCCTCACCCAAATACATTCATCTCTGAGGAAGGAACTTCCTGCCCCATTAATTCTCTCTTCTTCCCCTCACTGAAATACATTCTTATGGGCAGAAAAACCAAAAATCAGACAAAATCGACGCTGGCCCTAAAACGTGGAACTTCCTGCCCCGTTAACTCTTTCTTCTTCCCCTCACCAAAATAAATTCTTATGGGTAGAAAAACCAAAAATCGACGCCCGTGGGAAAACTTGAAGCTACTAAACCCAAAATCGACAAAATCGACACTGGCCCTCTGGTGCGCTATGGGCAGATCCTCGACAATATTCCTCTCTGGTGCGCTATGGGTAAGCCCTGAAATGACGGTGACCTCAAAATTTCCCTCTCTCATCTCTCTCTCTCTCTCTCCTCTCTCTCTCAGCAAAACCATCAACAACTGTAAATCAGATCTTCCACTCTTTTTCTCCTCTCTTGGCAAAACCCAACCGACAAATCAGCACCTGGAATCAGATCGGACCACAAAATGTATCTGGTTGAGGGGAAGAAGAGAGAGTTAACAGGGATGGGATGCGAGTTAACGGGTTCAATTTTTTTTTTAAATGGAAGGAGAACCTACTGCCGTTTTGGGGTTGAAAACCCCTTGAAAGATCTCAACCTTCCAACTAAACTACCACAGATTGCGGTAGTTTAGTTGGACAGCACCTAAGCTTTGCCCGAACTTTTTCGCTAAAAGTTTAGAGAGGTTAAGTAAAATTTTTCCAAAAAAGATAAAAAAAGCAAGAAAAGGTTCTAGTTAGGTTTAGGGCTACCTCAAAGTAGTTGATCAAATGGCGAGACTGTGGCCCAAGTGGACCTACATAAATTTCTTCACCACCTCTAGCCAATAGAACAAGCTATATTTGGAAATCAAAAGCATTCAGATTTCAAGATACACAAAAGGAAGAAATGATTTAGAGTGTTTTTTTTTTTTTTCTGTACATCAACAAATTCTTAATTAATTACCTCATCAAATGATTCAAATATGTCTATACTTGGCTGGTGAATTGTGCATACTACAGTTCTTCCAGTGTCCACAGTACTTCTCACAGTTCTCATTACAATGGCAGCTGCTCTTGCATCAAGGCCTGTGGTGGGCTCATCCATGAATATTATTGAAGGGTTTGCCACAAGCTCCACTGCAATTGTCAACCTTTTGCGCTGCTCAGTGGATAGTCCATTTACATTTGGAAACCCAACTAAAGCCTCTCTCAATGGTGTTAGCTCAATCAGCTCCATCACCTCCTCAACAAAAGCCTGCAATCATTAAGTTTCAAAAGAAAATAGTACCTATTAACATAAAAGGAATTTCAAAAACAGAGGAGGATAGATAAAGTTAAAAAATTTATTTACCTCTCTAGTCTTTGCATCAATCTCTGTAGGCAGACGAAGCCATGCTGAATATAGGAGGGACTCATAAACAGTGACAAGGGGTGAGTGAATGTCATTTTGTTCACAGTATCCTGAAACTCTAGCAAATGTTTCCTGCCTCTTTGGGTAGCCTGAAACTGTGATGCTTCCCTCTAAATATCCACAGTTTTTCCTGCCTGCCAACACATCTAGAAGTGTAGTCTTTCCAGCCCCACTAACACCCATTAGAGCTGTCAGGACTCCTGGCCTAAAAGCTCCATTAACTCCCTTCAGAAGCTCCAATTTATTCTCTAAAACACCTTCATCTTTAATTGCCTATGAAGTTTGTAGCAGAGATCCTTTAGTTTTTTTTCGATCAATGTACATACAATTTACATGGATGATCATAAAGTTGTAAAGCATAATTACCTTTGGCATGTCAACTGAATATCTGATATTTTCATAGGTCAGAGAGAGGGGAATGAATGGGAGATGCATTCCTAGCTTCTTAGGTCTACCAACTGCAGTGACTTCTGTCATTTTATGCATTGTCTTAGGAATCACATTTTAAGCATCATTAAGAAAATCTCAATCTAAGAGCTTAATGCCGGCCACTACAGGAAAAATGGTCTTTAACGACGTCACTTATTAGAGACGACAATTTGTGGTCGTCGCTAAAGCATGGCAAATATTTAATATCAGCGACGACTAGTGCTGTCCGTAATACTGGCGGGGTAATTACCTGTTGGTGCATTGTTATTGCTGGTCCTGCTGGAGCTTGTTCCATTTTCTAGTGTCTCCTCCCCTTCAGTCTTACTTATTTCCAGAGTATCTTTTGACAGAAAAATCACTTGAGACTTCCCATATTCTGCAGAGAGTCGTAGCAACATGTTTATCAATTCAGTTTGAACAGCAAAGAATTACAAGAAAAGAAAATTATTGAGTGTTGAAAATGAGAATGCTTACGATTAAGATAAGCAAGACCTAAAGCAGAAACACCATTGAATATGAACATGAAACCAATCAATGCAACAAGACCAGTCCATGGCCAATATGGATTGGTCAACACTCCTCTTGCTTTCAGTATGGATATTCCTAGAGCTTCTTTTGACCCATTATTAACCTACATTTGGTTTTCACATTCAAGCTTGTACAGCTATATAAAAGGATATATAATACGAAAGAGAAAGAGCGGAAGCAGAGAGAAAAAGGAACCGATGAAGTGTTAAGGCTATATCTTGTTTGTATTGAAGTATGTAAAAGTACTCTATTATAATAGAAAGAAGGATACTCACCTGTTTCCAAGCCTGGCCAAGAAATTCATTTGTTGAAAGTCCAGTTTGCGCGTAAGTCAAGGGAGACAACCAAAAACCCCAAGTCAACCAACTCTGTGCATTTTCTAAATGAAACATGTAGAACACAACATTAAGCCAGATTTCTATATAATCATAGGGAAATCTTTTAATGTTGAACTATTAATATATACCTCGTGATATTACAAATCCACTAAACACAAGAAGCCCCATGAATACAAGGCATCCGACTGTGTTTGCAACAATATGGTCCCTAGCAAGTGCAGCCATGCATCTGAAAAGTGAATATGACATCTGTGCGCTTGCAGTGAGAAGGAGAAAATGTCTTAGCAGCCTGATGCAGGAAACATATATAAATCAGTGAATAAGGAGAATCCCAGGAAGTAAAACGAGCGAGCTTAAGCTTTTGAAATAAATGATGATTTAATTAACATGTATAATATCAGAGCAGAGGTTTCGAATTTTGTCAATATGGGATAAATGATGATTTAACAATAAGGATAATCAGTTTTGAATATACAGACCTTATCCCACTTGGATCAAATCCTATTACAAAATAAGTTGTGGCAACCCAAAAAGCAACTTCAATGAAAGTTACAGGAATCCCAAGGATGGATACTGGCAAGGAAAATGCCCAGGAAGGATAGAAGAGGAGGTCTCTTTGCTTATAGAAAACAGGAAGTTTATCAATGGTGGATGGAAGTTCAGAAAATCCAGTGAACATTATTGTAATGAGCCCAAAATAAAGAGCACCAAGGTAGACTAATCCATCTTCTACAGTACTGTGATGCTTTCTGGATTGTGCAAAGACAGTTGCCGCGATGATTGCACAAATTTCAAGCTGAAATGATGAGAAGAGTGTAAAAGTCATTTAGGTGTAAGAATTCTGTTGAAGGGCACAAAATCACAGGGATACTAGCTACTCACTTGAATTGTCTTGAAAATGTGAAAAGATGCACTCCTCTTCATCAGAATAACTTCTCTTGATAAACAAGCCTTCATCAATTCTTTCACATTGGCTCCATATTTGGATCTTGTCAAGGATGCAGAATGGCTCTTGGACCTATTGAATGGGGTGGCAAGCTCGCTTTGGATGGTTCTTCCTACATGAAATGACTTGAAGGCATTTGCAAATTCATTGACAGAAATGTAGTGATATGGCTGTTCTTCATTTGCCCAATACTGTCTCTGATCCTTCCATGATATCACCTATAATATGATGCAAAATATTGTCATCTATGTAACAATTTTGGTACTTGGAAGCAATCACGTATCTCAAAATGTTAAGCGGATAGAAATAGATGAATGTAAGTGTTTAATTAACATTTTAACACTTCCACCACGTGTAATACTATGTTAAATTACTACTTATCATAAAAGTTTAAGTCGATACGAAGAGTTAAATTTTCTCTCATGTGTTGACTTAAACTCTCACTCAACACGTAGAAGATTTAACTAAAATTGAGAATGAAGTGGAGCAAGGTTTAAACTCACGACTTATGTTAAGATATCATGTTAATGCCTTGTTTGGGTGTGCGTTTAAGAGGCTTAAAAGTATGTTTAACACTTAAAAAGTCTGTTTGAAAAAACAAAAAAAAGTAACCGTTTGGTAAAAAAAATTGAAAACGCTCTTAAGGGTCTAAAAAACCTAAAAATGAGTAAAACGCATTTGGCAAAAGCTTAAAAATGAAGCTTTTACCAAACAACGCTACTTAAAGGTTTTATTTCTCAAACACAATCCCAAACATGCTCTAAATCATCACTTATCTTAAAAGCTTAAGGTACTAAGAATGAGTGACTCTCTTTCAATAACTAAAACGACCCAACAAGTGAAATATTTAACTAAAACAAGAGTAAATTGTGAAGTTAAGGTTCAACCTCATGACGTAAAAGTAAGATATTAGAATCGTTTCTTCAAAGCGACGTTAAAAGAAACGACTCTAATCACGAGTTTTTTTTGTAGAAATACTTACTTCCTGGAGGTAGTCTGCAATGGCTTTTCTCTGGGGACATCTGAATCCCATGGACTCAAAAAAGTGAAGAACATATTGACGGGGACCCTCATACACAATTTGTCCCTCGGAAAGAAGAATAATGTCATCGAAGAGCTCATATGTTTCTGGCGGAGGCTGCAGAAGACTGATTAGAGCAGACTTGTTCAAGATGTGGGTTGATTGCCTGATTGAGTTTATTATCTGAAATGTGGTTGAACTGTCAAGACCATTTGATATATTGTCCATGAGCAGCACATTTACTGGACCAACCAGCATCTCCCCTGCATCAAATATCAAACTTACTTTCAATTATATTTTCACCAAAGAAAGTAATTCAAAAGTTTAATTAGATTATTTTGAAATAAAAAAAAAAGGGGTAACTTCACTTATACCCCCTATACTTTCACCCTTTTTGCAGACACCCCCCCATTGTTCAAAAGCTCTCACTTTGGTGTATCAAACTTTCATTTCCTTTCAAATATCCCCCTACCGTTAGCTTTTGCAGTTAAATCAAACGTTTAATTTAGTAAAAGACCTTTATACCCCTAACTTTTTTTAAAATTTCAAATTTACCCTTATTTATAAATAAAAAATTATAATTATAATTATTATATTAAAAAATAATATATAAAATATATAAAAAAGTGACCCACCGGGGGTCACTTGTGACCCGTCGGTGGGTCACT
>NC_081551.1:17950737-17973261 GCF_901000735.1 Corylus avellana | reverse complement strand
AATGCGTAAGCACAGATCATTGCATTATAGAGAGGCAATTCTTTGCTTAAAATCATATCAAACACCCACTTTGCTTCATCTATAACTCCGCATTTAGCATACATGTCCACTAAAGAGGTTGCAATAGGTATGGATAGCCAAATTGCATGCCTTGTAACATAGCCATGAATAGCTCTTCCATAACGTAATGCTCCCAAATCAGTGCAAGCTGCAAGTGCAGAAACAAGGCATATGGAATTGGGTTTAATCCCTGCTTCTTGCATTTGCTGGAAAACCAAAATTGCCTCATTGGCAAAACCATTTTGAGCCATACCAGAAATAAGAGTAGTCCAAGTGATCAGGTTAGGTTCAACACCAAGGGTATGCATTTGCAAGAACATGTCTTTAGCCTCATTGACCTGGCCATTTCTAAGGAAACCCAAAATTACAGAATTCCACGAAATCACATTTGGTGGTACACCCTCCAGCTGCATCTGATAAAACAATTTCAAGGCCTCACCACTCTGGCCCAACTTAGCATAAGCGGCCAACATTGTATTCCACAATACAAGATCTCTCTTGATCGTGGAATTGAAAACTTGTCTTGCATAATCAATTCTTTCACATTTGGCATACATATCTACAATGCTACTGGCGACGACCACATCAGATTCTAGGTTGTTTCTAATACAATAACAATGTGCCTCCTTACCAAGTTTCATGTTGCTTATATCTGACGAAGCAGACAATACGGATGCAAGAGTCACAGAGTCAAACCTCAAGTTTTCTAACCTCATCTGTCGGCACATATTAAGCGCCTTGTCAACCTGACCATATTGCGAATAACCAGATATGAGCAAATTCCACGTCACCACATCTTTCACAAGCATCCTACTAAATACTAGCTCTGCATCCTCAATCAAACCAACCTTAAAATAGAAGTTTATAATAGAACTGCCTAATATGTTATCCAACTCTAATCCGCCTAATAGTGCAATAGCATGCCCTTGCTTGCCCTCTTCAAGTGCACCTACATTAGCTGATGCTGAAAGTAAGCTCGACACAGTGACTCGAGTCGGTTCAACACCTTCCACTCTCATATCATAAAACACCTCAATCGCTTCATTATTCATTCCATTTTGGACATAACTCACAATCATCGAATTCCAAGCAACTACGTTTCTGTCAAGTATACCATCAAACACCTTCCTTCCATCCTCCACGATCCCACATTTCCCATACATATCAACCAGACTACTCGCCACAAAGACACACCCACCAAAGCCCATCTTCACCACATACCCATGGACCCCTTTCCCAAACCCAATCCAGCCAAGAGCACCGCAAGCCTTCAACGCATTAGGAAGAACGAAATTATCCGGTAAAACCCCACATTCTTCCATCTCACAAAAACCCAACAAAGCTTCCTCACTAAAACCCATCCTACATTGCAACCCAATAATAGCAGCCCAAGAAAACACATTCTGCACCCGCAGTCTGCGAAACGAACGGTTCGCAGCCTCCGAAACATCGCATTTGGCATAGAAAATCACCAACTTTGTTTGAATATACTCATTTCTTAAAAAGAAATCACCGTTCTTTACAATTCGAGAATGAATTTGCTGACCTGTGAAGAGAGCTCGTTCATATACACACCCCTGAAGGAGCTCACCATACATCTCAGGCCCCACTTGAAGATTCCTTAGCTCCATTTCACTGATAAGGTTCACAGCTTCTTGAACTTGGCCTTCTTTGCACAGAGAAGATATGTGGTGGAAGTAAGACTTGTACAAAATTTGATGATTTTTGGCATCTTCTTGAAGCTTTGTGAGATGGGTTGGTGTGAATTTCTGAGAGTTTGTGGCTTTTGAGGGTTTGAAAGGAGGGAACTGTGGGTTTGGAGGGGGGGTAACAGCAAGAGAAGCCATGCATGAAGAAGCAGAAGCAAAGTGTGGATATGGTTGGCGATCATTGTTGCCACACAAAGCTTTCGTCAAATACAATTTATAGGAGAGCCCCTTGGCCCTTGAGTATAGGACATACCGTGTAAAACTCTATTTTACGGCTTCCATAAAAATTTGATATATATATATACACAACTAAGATAAAAATATTGTATGTTTAATTCAAATCAATTCTATAGATTATTCCATTTGTTTTAACTTAACGCTCACCACTTAACCTCCACCCACCTCCGCGCCTTCAACATTGAAATCTTTAAAACCAACTAAGACGGTAGCTCTGGTGGTTTTATTAATGTGTATTTTGTTTATAAGGTATTTTGTTAAGAGAGGAAAATTATTTGGTAAGAAGAGTTGTATTATGTTTTGGTGTTTCAAGTTGTAGTCAAAATATTTAGTTTACACCCTGACCTAATTATAGGAATTTTTTTTTTTTTTTTTTTAATCTTGGATAATATATTTTATTTTTATTTTTCTAAATTTGTGGAAATGGTCAATTAGTAGAGAGTAATGTTATATACCATTTTTATAAATTTATTTTATTCCTAAAATTGATGTGATGTTTAAAATAGTGATTGGAAGGCAGTGGAAATTTTAAAAGCCACATCGGCTTTGAGAATAAACAAATACTAAAGTGCAATTACTATTAATACAATTATTTAGTAAAATTAATAGTAATTAATAATAACCTAGGAGACTTGAGATGACAAGTTTCTTTAGCATATTGGAACCAGTTGTATTTTCTTTATAGTTCCCTCCTAAAGCTGATTATAACCTTTATTGGGATTAACCTAATTACACAAGCTTTTTTCCTTGGGTGGCCATGTATGTGATAGCATGGTGGCTAGGGTTTTTCAGGTCCTACTTTGACATGGAAGCCTAATACTACTTCCACAATGAGACATAAGTTTATTTAAGAGAGCTTGTGTAAGTACTAGAATTCACACTCTTGGTCTCTTAACCAAATTGAAGAGAATGTTTAGAGGTCTCAAAGCCCTAATCTACACATTTTCTTGGTGATTGTAGCAAGAGAATCAAATTAGCCCCCTTGTTCTTGGAGTAGCCGACTTGCTATGTGAGTATTCTCCCTTTGCCATTTTTTTTTTGTTTTTGTTTTCCATGTGTTTTATACATATAATCCTAACGATTTTAGGCAGGGCCAATAATATAAAATGGGTCTGAACATTGTAGAAAATCATTTCAATCCCTTTTCCCAATTATATTATACAAATACAATCATCAAAACCCTTTCATCTATCAACTCAATCCAAAGGCCTGTTGCAAGTTCCTTATCTTTTCTGAAAGTTGAAGGCCTTCAAAGAGACAGCAAAGACAGAAACAAAGAGCACACAAAACCCAATTAGTGTGAGAGAGACCACCCACAAGAAATCATATTTGAACCCAAAGTAATCCCTGATGAACTCAGCAACTGTCTCTCCTGTGTCCAGCTTAGTGTTAATGTCTCCATATTGTGAAGTAGCCAACCCATAGAAGCTCCATGATACGGGGGATACCCAAACATACCATCTCCACCACACGGCAATTCTCTGCAATTAGTCAAGTTGTTTAAATTACAACTCTCTTTCTTGGATTATGATAGATTCTCAAATTACGATTTACGGAATTTACGTCATTTTTAGGCATCATATTACTTGAAAAATGTCACATATTAAAAAAGTGGAAAAAAAAATTCACCCCAAAAAGTTTTTTCTACACTTTTGTAGAGACGCTTATTCTTCAGAAAACTAAGAGATATAATTTTTTTATTCAAAGCTTTTCTATAACATAGAGAGTAAGAACATGATGAAAATATACTCAGTTCTTAACCCTAACATGCCACATTTTTAATAGGTAGCGTTTTTCAAGTGTTTCGATGCCTAGAAGTAACCTAAATTATAGGAAATCCTGATCCCTCTCTCTCAGCAATTGCTAAATACATTATAATAAGGATTATTAGATGAAAAATTACCGTTCGGGGGATCACAAAGCCGGTGAAGAGATTCCATGTCGAGTAAAAGATACCGGAAACTATGGAGGAAACTTGGTTGTTAGGACTTACTCCTATGATCATTCCATAATATATGTGGTACAGAATTGTGATGAACATGAAGAACATGTTCTGGAAGAACTTAGTGGCTGTCCATTCATAGTCAATCATTGCATAAACTATAATCCCATAAATAAGAACCTGAGCCAATACATATGGGATCTCAATTGTAACCTGAAAAAATGAATGAGGAAGATCAAGGCAAAGGCAAGAGAGAAATCAGTGCAACTGCAATGGTCACCAACATTTTATCAAACTAATATTTGCTAGGCACTATGAATACCTGTGCAATTGCAAAAGGCAAAGGAGAGTACATGCCAGCAGCTCTCTCTCTATAATAAACTGTTCTTTCAGCAGCTAAAACTGGTTGCACTGTACCAGCACTTTGTGGCCCCAAGAACATAAGTGCAGTATACATGGCACCCAACCCATTGAAAATTTCTTGCTTTGTTCCCCTGTCAATTCAAAATCTTTAATGAGTTATTTTATATACATGTTGCTCCAATTTCGTGCGAGATTCATTGGACAAAGTTTTCATCAAAACTGAGTTGATGGAACTTTCTCTAACCTAGTTTGGAAGAAATTTGATTTTTCTTGTACGTACCTTCTGGGGCCAAGACGCCAGAATATAAATCCAAAAATGATGGCCATTGAAGTGCTAAACACAAGTCTCACAGCATTGTACGGTGTGTTCCTCCAATATAACTTGTGCTGTTTCCACAGGCAGGCTTTGCATTGAGTGAAATAGGAGCGGGAGTACATAGAGGGAAAGTGGAGTTCTTGTGAATCTGGAGAAGGGGTACTCATGTCCCTAAGCAAAGCTTTGTTTCTCCTGCATCAGAATTATCTGAGGGATTAATTTGAAAGAAATAGAGATTAAGTTGTGAGTTTTTGGGTAAAAACCATTAGGAGTATTTCTTAACTAACCGAAAAAGATCTGATTTTTTGTATACATCTGCAAATTTGATTCCTAAAGCCTCTTCTTGTGCCTTTGTTGTCACTTCCAAGGCCCACGTTGCCGGGTTATAACCATTTTTAATTCTACCAACTCCATCTATTTCCTTTGAACACACAAAAAGAAAATGAAAAAAGAAAAATGTGAATAATCCAAAAAAAGATTGGAAAACTTCACTTAATCTTCTTAAACTTTCAGAGTTTTTGCAATGCCACCCCGAACCCTATTAGCAGGGGTGACATTGAATTTTTTCGCTAAAAGTTTAGAGAGATTAAGTAAAGTTTTTCCAAAAAAGATAAAAAAAGCAAGAAAAGGTTCTAGTTAGGTTTAGGGCTACCTCAAAGTAGTTGATCAAATGGCGAGACTGTGGCCCAAGTGGACCTACATAAATTTCTTCACCACCTCTAGCCAATAGAACAAGCTATATTTGGAAATCAAAAGCATTCAGATTTCAAGATACACAAAAGGAAGAAATGATTTAGAGTGTTTTTTTTTTTTTTCTGTACATCAACAAATTCTTAATTAATTACCTCATCAAATGATTCAAATATGTCTATACTTGGCTGGTGAATTGTGCATACTACAGTTCTGCCAGTGTCCACAGTACTTCTCACAGTTCTCATTACAATGGCAGCTGCTCTTGCATCAAGGCCTGTGGTGGGCTCATCCATGAATATTATTGAAGGGTTTGCCACAAGCTCCACTGCAATTGTCAACCTTTTGCGCTGCTCAGTGGATAGTCCATTTACATTTGGAAACCCAACTAAAGCCTCTCTCAATGGTGTTAGCTCAATCAGCTCCATCACCTCCTCAACAAAAGCCTGCAATCATTAAGTTTCAAAAGAAAATAGTACCTATTAACATAAAAGGAATTTCAAAAACAGAGGAGGATAGATAAAGTTAAAAAATTTATTTACCTCTCTAGTCTTTGCATCAATCTCTGTAGGCAGACGAAGCCATGCTGAATATAGGAGGGACTCATAAACAGTGACAAGGGGTGAGTGAATGTCATTTTGTTCACAGTATCCTGAAACTCTAGCAAATGTTTCCTGCCTCTTTGGGTAGCCTGAAACTGTGATGCTTCCCTCTAAATATCCACAGTTTTTCCTGCCTGCCAACACATCTAGAAGTGTAGTCTTTCCAGCCCCACTAACACCCATTAGAGCTGTCAGGACTCCTGGCCTAAAAGCTCCATTAACTCCCTTCAGAAGCTCCAATTTATTCTCTAAAACACCTTCATCTTTAATTGCCTATGAAGTTTGTAGCGGAGATCCTTTAGTTTTTTTTTTCGATCAATGTACATACGATTTACATGGATGATCATAAAGTTGTAAAGCATAATTACCTTTGGCATGTCAACTGAATATCTGATATTTTCATAGGTCAGAGAGAGGGGAATGAATGGGAGATGCATTCCTTGCTTCTTAGGTCTACCAACTGCAGTGACTTCTGTCATTTTATGCATTGTCTTAGGAATCACATTTTAATCATCATTAAGAAAATCTCAATCTAAGAGCTTAATGCCGGCCACTACAGGAAAAATGGTCATTAACGACGTCGATCACTTATTAGAGACGACAATTTGTGGTCGTCGCTAAAGCATGGCAAAAATTTAATATCAGCGACAACTAGTGCTGTCCGTAATACTGGCGCGGTAATTACCTGTTGGTGCATTGTTATTGCTGGTCCTGCTGGAGCTTGTTCCATTTTCTAGTGTCTCCTCCCCTTCAGTCTTACTTATTTCCAGAGTATCTTTCGACAGAAAAATCACTTGAGACTTCCCATATTCTGCAGAGAGTCGTAGCAACATGTTTATCAATTCAGTTTGAATAGCAAAGAATTACAAGAAAAAGAAAATTATTGAGTGTTGAAAATGAGAATGCTTACGATTAAGATAAGCAAGACCTAAAGCAGAAACCCCATTGAATATGAACATGAAACCAATCAATGCAACAAGACCAGTCCATGGCCAATATGGATTGGTCAACACTCCTCTTGCTTTCAGGATGGATATTCCTAGAGCTTCTTTTGATCCATTATTAACCTACATTTGGTTTTCACATTCAAGCTTGTACAGCTATATAAAAGGATATATAATACGAAAGAGAAAGAGCGGAAGAAGAGAGAAAAAGGAACCGATGAAGCGTTAAGGCTATATCTTGTTTGTATTGAAGTATGTAAAAGTACTCTATTATAATAGAAAGAAGGATACTCACCTGTTTCCAAGCCTGGCCAAGAAATTCATTTGTTGAAAGTCCAGTTTGCGCGTAAGTCAAGGGAGACAACCAAAAACCCCAAGTCAACCAACTCTGTGCATTTTCTAAATGAAACATGTAGAACACAACATTAAGCCAGATTTCTATATAATCATAGGGAAATCTTTTAATGTTGAACTATTAATATATACCTCGTGATATTACAAATCCACTAAACACAAGAAGCCCCATGAATACAAGGCATCCGACTGTGTTTGCAACAATATGGTCCCTAGCAAGTGCAGCCATGCATCTGAAAAGTGAATATGACATCTGTGCGCTTGCAGTGAGAAGGAGAAAATGTCTTAGCAGCCTGATGCAGGAAACATATATAAATCAGTGAATAAGGAGAATCCCAGGAAGTAAAACGAGCGAGCTTAAGCTTTTGAAATAAATGATAATTTAATTAACATGTATAATATCAGAGCAGAGGTTTCGAATTTTGTCAATATGGGATAAATGATGATTTAACAATAAGGATAATCAGTTTTGAATATACAGACCTTATCCCACTTGGATCAAATCCTATTACAAAATAAGTTGTGGCAACCCAAAAAGCAACTTCAATGAAAGTTACAGGAATCCCAAGGATGGATACTGGCAAGGAAAATGCCCAGGAAGGATAGAAGAGGAGGTCTCTTTGCTTATAGAAAACAGGAAGTTTATCAATGGTGGATGGAAGTTCAGAAAATCCAGTGAACATTATTGTAATGAGCCCAAAATAAAGAGCACCAAGGTAGACTAATCCATCTTCTACAGTACTGTGATGCTTTCTGGATTGTGCAAAGACAGTTGCCGCGATGATTGCACAAATTTCAAGCTGAAATGATGAGAAGAGTGTAAAAGTCATTTAGGTGTAAGAATTCTGTTGAAGGGCACAAAATCACAGGGATACTAGCTACTCACTTGAATTGTCTTGAAAATGTGAAAAGATGCACTCCTCTTCATCAGAATAACTTCTCTTGATAAACAAGCCTTCATCAATTCTTTCACATTGGCTCCATATTTGGATCTTGTCAAGGATGCAGAATGGCTCTTGGACCTATTGAATGGGGTGGCAAGCTCGCTTTGGATGGTTCTTCCTACATGAAATGACTTGAAGGCATTTGCAAATTCATTGACAGAAATGTAGTGATATGGCTGTTCTTCATTTGCCCAATACTGTCTCTGATCCTTCCATGATATCACCTATAATATGATGCAAAATATTGTCATCTATGTAACAATTTTGGTACTTGGAAGCAATCACGTATCTCAAAATGTTAAGCGGATAGAAATAGATGAATGTAAGTGTTTAATTAACATTTTAACACTTCCACCACGTGTAATACTATGTTAAATTACTACTTATCATAAAAGTTTAAGTCGATACGAAGAGTTAAATTTTCTCTCATGTGTTGACTTAAACTCTCACTCAACACGTAGAAGATTTAACTAAAATTGAGAATGAAGTGGAGCAAGGTTTAAACTCACGACTTATGTTAAGATATCATGTTAATGCCTTGTTTGGGTGTGCGTTTAAGAGGCTTAAAAGTATGTTTAACACTTAAAAAGTCTGTTTGAAAAAACAAAAAAAAGTAACCGTTTGGTAAAAAAAATTGAAAACGCTCTTAAGGGTCTAAAAAACCTAAAAATGAGTAAAACGCATTTGGCAAAAGCTTAAAAATGAAGCTTTTACCAAACAACGCTACTTAAAGGTTTAATTTCTCAAACACAATCCCAAACATGCTCTAAATCATCACTTATCTTAAAAGCTTAAGGTACTAAGAATGAGTGACTCTCTTTCAATAACTAAAACGACCCAACAAGTGAAATATTTAACTAAAACAAGAGTAAATTGTGAAGTTAAGGTTCAACCTCATGACGTAAAAGTAAGATATTAGAATCGTTTCTTCAAAGCGACGTTAAAAGAAACGACTCTAATCACGAGTTTTTTTTGTAGAAATACTTACTTCCTGGAGGTAGTCTGCAATGGCTTTTCTCTGGGGACATCTGAATCCCATGGACTCAAAAAAGTGAAGAACATATTGACGGGGACCCTCATACACAATTTGTCCCTCGGAAAGAAGAATAATGTCATCGAAGAGCTCATATGTTTCTGGCGGAGGCTGCAGAAGACTGATTAGAGCAGACTTGTTCAAGATGTGGGTTGATTGCCTGATTGAGTTTATTATCTGAAATGTGGTTGAACTGTCAAGACCATTTGATATATTGTCCATGAGCAGCACATTTACGGGACCAACCAGCATCTCCCCTGCATCAAATATCAAACTTACTTTCAATTATATTTTCACCAAAGAAAGTAATTCAAAAGTTTAATTAGATTATTTTGAAATAAAAAAAAAATTACTCAGTTTCTTTCATATGTGAATCTACCTGTAGTGACACGTTTCTTTTGTCCTCCTGATATACCCCTTATCATTTCATTCCCTACAATCGTATCAGCACACACATCCAGTCCTAAAAGCTGGGAAAAAAAAGAGAAAAAAAGAAGAGATATATAAATTTAAATTAATCTACATTTAGAATTAATCTTTTGGGTTAATTACCTTTTTAGTACCTAAGTTTTCATGATTTATTTTATTTTTTTCACTTAAGTTTCAATTTGTATCATTGATGATACTTGACTTATGGGTAATTACTAATTTAGTATCTTCATCACAATTCCGTCTGTCAAACTAACGGACTGCAATGGGGATAGTTTCGTCCACCTCTGCGGCCAGTTTGGGGGTAGTTCGACCACCCATGGCCTCTAGGGGGTGGCTCAGCCTTTGAGGTGGTTTCAGCCACCCCCTTTTTGGCCATTGGGGGTGGCCGAACCACCCCTAAAGGTGGTTTGGTTACCTCCAAACAAGCTGTAGGGTGGCCGAAACTACCCCCATGGCAATCCAATAGTTTGGCTGGCGGAATGGAGATAGAAGTACTAAATTAATGTTTACCCATAAGTTAGATACCATCAGTGATAAGAATGGAAACCTAAAAAAGTAATTAACCTTAATCTTTTTTGCTTATTTACTGAACATCATAAGTAATAGATTGTCCTCCACATACCTTAAGAACATAGTCCGTGACTATGTTTTCCTTGTGCCCTTCCAAAACTGACGCCTATGATTAAAAGAAAAAATATGTCACAAAAAAAATCTCTTTGGCCTGAAGATTGAAGACATGCATAGCTCATTGTGACATGTTATACGTGTAAAATCACACGTTATTTCAAAAGTATAAATATTTTAGGACAACTAGTGACTTATTCAAAAATAAAAGTGTTAAAATATGAATTAAATAATTAATATATATATATATATATATATATATATATATATATATATATTTTTTTTTTTCTTTTTTTAAGTGTTTCCTTACCTTCATCAAAGCATCAATATAGGGATCGGGCTTTATATTGAGTTGCTTCTCTCTTCTCAAAAGCTCCGTGAGCATCTCTAAAGTAGTCAATAAACCAGAAATAAATATTAAAAAAAAAAAAGGGTAAAAAGATTATGAAAAGCCTAATTATTATACACGTGTTGTAACTAACTTACCATAGCCAGTACCAACTCCTTGACATTTTGCAGAGAAAGTTAAGGTTTCTCTAACAGTTAACAATGGAAGATGAACATCATACTGGCTAATATAAGCAGAAGTCCTCTGGGGTACAAACTCGTGCATCTCATGGCCATTGTATGTTACTTTTCCAGAAAACTATCATTCATGCATAAATAAGATACCATAAGAGCTTCAAATGTTCAAACAAATCCAGAAAACTATGCAATTAGAAGAAGAAGAAAAAAAAAATTCCAGAAAACTATGAGTTTGACTTCTTTACTTTTAGTTCCGAGTCAAGTTTTCCTGACAAAGCTTTTAGTAAGGTGGACTTTCCCGAGCCTGGCGGTCCTAAAAGCAGAGTCAACCTGAAATGCAGGGACCAAACAGAAATTTTTATGGAAGGGGGAGCCACAGTATAGGGGTCAAAATATGAAAGCGATGAAGTTGTTCTTAAAAAAAAAAAAAAAAAGAATGTGAAATATATTAAAGTTGAAGATTAAATTAATATATAAAAAATAAAAGTAATATTATGCATATAGTATTGTTAATAAGATATAAATAATAGAAAAAAATACAAGATAATTGTTTTTTAATATATTACAATTTTCAACTAATCATCTGTTAAAATGAAATTAGAGGTTGTTAATTTTTTTATTTTTTATTTTTATTTTTATTTTTTTGTGAGGGATAGTTCATTTAGATTTCATTAATAGAATAATCAAGAGCATAAAAACTATTATAATCACAGAGCGTAAAGTTCTCTAAAACTCTTAGATGTTGTTAATACTCTTAGATGTTGTTAATAATTGTTTCTTCTTTCTTCCCGGATGTTATTTTTTGACGCACCTAAACACTAAAAAAACAATTAAAGTCTCATTTATGATAAAAAGTTAGTCAATGCTCTTTAATTAAGGCCCAAATTATGGTAAACATAGATACAAAAAATTGAATTTCATGATATTGAGGTTTTAAAGGAAATGAACAAGAAAATGAAAAGTCACATTAATTGCACTCTTAAAGCAGTTACTGAACTCATAATTTCACCTGAACTTAAAACCAACATATTGACCAAGTGCGTTCATTAAAATAATTTTTAAATATAGTAAATATCATTTTTGCAAATTAAATTCTATATATATATATATATATATATATAAAATTATATGTAGCTCAACCCAAAATATCACATCTTGCAAGTCATTTGGAAAGAAAAAAAAAATTAAGGTAAAAAATTAAGAAGAATGAGTTAAAATTAAAATTATTTAATTAAATATTTAAATAAATAAAAAATAATAATTAAAAAAAAAAAAAACCTACTTAAATTTGTTGTCTTAGGCCTCAAAATTTATTAAGCCAGCCGTAAGAAGAGCCATGGCCCATACCCTATACCGGCTCTCCCCTTCCTCCGTCTCTATTGAGGTTAAATAAAAGTATAATATTAAAACTACATATGAAGGAATATGCTGAAATTCTTACAACTTTTAATACAATTTCTTTTTAGAAATTCCAGTGACAAAATCTATAATTATATACAAGAAATATGAACAGAGGAAACAAGCAGAGTCTTCATCTTACCTGCCAGGCTTGATAATGCCATTAACATCACTAAGAACTGAGAACTCTTTCTTTTGACTTGGAAGAATATGGAGGAAGTGTGCTATACCCTTTAAGACACATGACAAATTAATCATTAATATTATTCAAGAATATTCTCAAAAGTAGTCAAGGCAAAATTACATGCTCCAATTTCTCCACTGCATTAATAATATTACAAACCTCTGCCATATTCAAAAAGTAGTTGAAGATTGAGGGTAAACCTCTGCTTCCCAGATACCCTTTTGCTTCAACATTCAGATTCTCAAATCGAACTTCTATTGTTGGCAGATCGAGAGCAACTCTTTTTGTTTTTCAATCAAATATAACACTTGTTAGTGTGAGTGAGAAATGTTTAGGAAAAAGAAAATAATTAATAAAAGGGAAAAAGTTTTCCCGACCACCTGTCGATTCTCATCTTGAGCTTTCTCAAGAACTCTTCATTTTTTTCAGCATTACTGATCAACCTGTCCAGCAGCTCCTTCCTGTCTTGAATCCGAAGCTTCTGAAGATCGATTTCTTTGAAGCCCCCTGCAACTCCATGCAGCAGAGCTTTACGTGCCCTGTCGTACGTTGGAAGCCTTTCAAGAGCAGCCCATTTGAGAGCCTGTTCGTCGTCGTTTTGGAATGCATCTCTGCTAGTGCTTGTCACTTGTGAAGAAGATGCTCTACTGTGTCCAAAATCCATCGCTAGAATATCACCAACACAAAGCAGAGTAGAGACCCAGATATGAAGAGGGAGGGACGAGGGAAGTGAGTCTAATGAGAGAAAATCCAAGAAAATTTTGCCATTCAAGTGGGCATGTTTAGGTGCTTAATAGCAAATCCTTTTAATCTGTAAAGAAATTAATGGGCTTGCGACTTGGGAATTTGTGTTGGTTGGCTGACGTGTATAATTAAGACCGACGCAGCAATAATCGTAGAAAATCGCCAAGGATCTCAAGAATTTATGATCTTTTTATTGTTAGAGAAATGTCACACGGTACTTTCTCAATTATCTCCTTTCCAAATTTACTATTTGAATTTATAAACTCACACGTAAGTCCCGCAAATTCAATAGTAAATTTATTATTTGACCGCTAAACAAATTAAAATAGACGAAATATGGGTTGGAGAATGATTTTTATTATTTACTAGACCCTTTTTCTTTTGACCATATAACAATGTACTACTCTGTTTTCTTTGTAATCAAGCATTCGCCGCGACAACAATTATTATAAATGAGCTTGTGTCCTTTTTGGTTTAGTAGTTTTAATACATGTGATGTGAAAACAAAAATAGTAATTTTAAGGGAAAATTACACTTTATTCTCCCAAAGTTTGGAGCGATTTACAATTTGACCTCCAAAGTTTCAATTTTGGCAATTCACTCCTTCAAAGTTTCAAATTTTTGCAATTCGACCAATATTATTCCAAAATTCATATATTGCCACTAATTTTTATTTTTTATAAAATAATAAAAAAAAAAATTGGGGGTGCAAAAATGGCCAGATGACGCCACCCCGATTTTTTTTTTTTTTTTTAAATTTTTATAAAAAATAAAAAATTAGGGACAGTATGTAAAGTTTTGGATACAATTAGTCAAAATTGCAAAAATTTTGAACTTTGAGAGGGTGGATTGCCAAAATTAAAACTTTGAAGGTCGAATTGCAAATCGCCTCAAACTTTGAGGGGATAAAATATAATTTTTCCTAATTTTAAAATGCATTAAATGTGAGTTTTAAAAATGCAGCCATGAAACTTTGGTTTAAGGTTGGGGGAGTGCTAGAGAGCCTGGGAATTTTCCCGAAAATTCTCTCCCGCCTGATGTAGAAAGCACTTCAGAAGAAAAATAAAAATTTTCTTTCTCGCTGCATGTCTGCCACCCACATTTTCCACGTCATGCGGGAGAGACATGCAGAGAGAAAGAAAATTTTTATTTTTCTTCTGAAGTGCTTTCCACGTCATGCGGAAGAGAATTTTCGGGAAAAATTCTCGGTCTTCCTAGCACTCCCCTTTAGGTTGTAGAGGATTCTAATCTTATTTATTCGACACGTGAGCATCACTTTAATTTAAAAAACAAAAATTCTAAAATAATTTCTATCTCATCTTAACTAATCTGCTTACTTGAAGATTAGGTGGCATCTCTTTCCATTTATGACAAGATTATGATACAGATTTTCCAATGTATATGATAATACGTACTTTGCCGCTATGCATGGTTTTGGAATATTACAACGTTAAACGATGTTTGGGTTACAACGATCAATGACGACACAATTAAGCTACTTCTTTTTGCAGTATGTTTATAGAATTATAGTAATTAAATCGTAATTGAATATTATGCATATCATCTTTTCCGATTGACTAATTTTTAAACACTACTTTTGTATCAACCCTGCCAATAGATGCACTCTACCCTGTTAATTAACCTCTAGGTGCACTCAACATGATAACTTAATTAGTTATATATGGTTACACGTACATTCACTTTAATAAGGCCTTTTTAGCGAAGCAATGTTGGAGGTTATGACAAATGCCGGACAGCTTAGTGGCAACCATTATAAGGGCTAAATATTATGCTAATGGATCCATTCTTGACGCCAAATTGGGATCCAAACCGTCGTTCTCTTGGAGAAGCATATTGGGATCATGTGATCTACTAAAGGAGGGCTTGTATCGGCGGATTGGGAATGGAGAGACAACACGGATATGGGGGGATAAATGATCCTTATTCCATCTACTTATGCCATTCAATCTCCTCCTCAGCTGTTGGATGACAATGCGAAAGTTAGCGAACTCGTAGATAAGGATACGATTGGGTGGAAGAAGGGCTTGTTGGAGGCCCTATTTAATCCAGAGGAAGTTGAGGCTATACTGTCGGCCCCGTTGAGCAATACCAATAGGAGTGATGCCGTGATTTGGCGGGGTAGTGCAAATGGGATCTTTACGGTGAAGTTAGCGTAACATATGGCTAAGGAAAGGGAGATACAGATGCAGGCAAAGGGTTCTCACGGAGGTGTATCCAGGGAGATGTGGAGTTCTCTTTGGAAGTTGAGAATTCCTAATGTTGAGAAAAACTTCTTACGGAGAGCATGCAAAGAGATTCTCCCTACCAAGGTCAATTTACGCAAGCATCATATCCTCAATGAAGCCATGTGTCCTATGTGTGGTTTGCATGAAGAAACTGGTTCATATCCTCTGGGACTATCTGTCGGCAAGAGATGTATGGAGAGAAAGTCTAAAGAAATTTCAAAAAAGTACAGTTGGTGGTCCATCCTTTGGGCAGGTGGTGGAACTGGTGTGCAAGACATGCGAAGATGAGGAGTTGGGTCTATTTGCTGGGATTGCTCGACGGGTTTGGCTTTGGCGAAATGAGTTCGTGCATGATAATAAATTTGCCCATCCGAAAGCACTGATTCAGCAGGCTATGGTGGCTCAAGCTGAATATACGGAGGCTAACTCACATAACCAGCCTTCTCACCGAAAAGATGAAGACATTACCAGGTGGATTGTTCCGTCAGACGGACATGTGAAACTGAACTGGGATACGGCAATTTGCTCCAAACGGGGAGTGGTTGGTATGGGGTAGTGATCCGTAACCATTTTGGGGAGGTGATGGGGGTTCGAAGTATGGTTAAAAATGGTCGTCTAGCACTAGTAGCAGCGGAGGCTTGGGCAGGAGGACAAGCTTTACTTTTTGGGATGGAACTGGGCCTCATGCATATTGTCCTAGAAGGGGATTCTAAACTAGTGGTGGATGCTGTCAATACAAAAGGCATCAGCTGGAGTAATATTGGACATCTGGTGGAGGACATAAAAATTTTGTTGTAGGCTTTTCCATACTGGAAGGTCAATGCAATGCGACAGTCTGTGAATAATGCGGCATATGTGGTCGCCTGAATGGCCATCAGGGAGAACATAGTGAGGACTTGGAGGGCTGAGTGCCCTGATTGTATTCATGCGATAGTTTAGGGGGAGACACCCTCTCCTTATTCTGATTAAGCAATACAAGAGACTTTGAAAAAAAAAAAAACTTCAATGTGATGCATTTCATTCTAGCCTAGTATTGTGCTTCTTTAATCTTTAACCGACATCTCAAAACTTTTATTAGCTATGTTTCCAACTCACGTTCATTCTTTACTTTCTTAAACTTTCTTTCAATAATCATATAAACCTAGCATGTGTAGAGGGGTACTCTTTCCTTACGTTAAACCTTCCTTATTTGAAAAGTTCTCTTTAATAGAAATTTTCTTCATTAAGAACTTTTTCTTAAATGGACATTTTCTTTAGGGTCCGTTTGGGGTTACAGTTTTAATAAGTGTGATTTTAAAAATTGTGTTTTTAAAATCACAAATACATTTGGTAAAACATGTTAAAAAATAATTTTTTATTAAATATTTGTTATACGAAATCGTAATTTTGATTTAAATTCACACATTTTCAAATAAACACTCTCTAGCTTGCTTATAGAAATCGCAGATTTTTTCCTATTTTAAATTAAGTGTTTTTTAAATCACAATGCCAAATACCTTACGTTTTGCAATATCTTTAAAAAACACATATTATTCTTGCAAAATTAATCACAATTTCAAATGCACCCTTAAGCATTTCCACCTCCGATACTTTTATTTTCTCTATAAGAATCAAGAGTGAGAAAGACTCACATGATCCCCTTCCCTTTGTTCTCGGAAGTACTTTTGAAAATTACTATTAAATTTTGAATAGATCATCTTAAATTTTAGATTTAACGATAATTTTCATTACCATGTCAATCAATAAATAAACATTTAATAGTGTAAACTTGAGAATTTATGTAGCATTTCTCTTGGAGTGCAACAATAACAACTTGATCATGGGTCTTGGCCATTGGGCTTCGTCCTTGCCATGATTTTTAGAGTTTAAATAGCTTGCACAAGTCGAAATGGCCACTGGGCCTGTCTGACTTTAGCCACTAGCTAGGCCTTGTCTTTTGGGCGGCCACATGGCATTTTTATGGCCAGCCCAACCGAGTGAATTCTCATGTCGGCTTTTGAGCACATAATTAATACCATAATAGGATTGTCCAGAATATGAAAAAGCGTATACTAGGAGTCTAGGACTATCTTTTTCAAACACTTTTGCTAAATTGCCTTACCAGTTATTTTGGTGAGACAATTTAATAAAAATAACTAAAATTTTTATTTTCAATATCACTATTTTAACTCAAAATAAATTGTGAGTAAACAGTACTAGTGAGTACTATTCCATCACTAAATGAATAAGAAATAATATAAATATTTTATTTCCTTCTATATTCTTTGAAAAAGTATATATATATATATATATATATATATAAAAGAAGTATTTGAAAAATAATATTTAAATGAAATAGTGAAAGTTAACAGTTAAAATAGTAAGACTGTTAAGTGTGCTTTAAAAAAGTGGGTAATTAAATAGAGAAATGTATACTTTTGGTGAGTAAAATATACTGAGACTGCTAAGAATGCTCTGAACACTAAGGATGGTAGTTGTATTCTCCCATCGGATTCAAATCGTGTAGAGGCATGTGTATAAAGACTATATAAATCAACTATAACCCAACTCATTTAATAAAATGTATTAGACCCCTCAACCATAACCAGATAATTTTGTGTTAGATTCGTATAAAAAATTATAAGCTTTAAATGTTTCGTGTCGGGTTTGAGTTGTGTCAAAAAATGCGTATAAGACTATATAAGTCAACCATAATTCGTTCCATTGTATTATACGGGTCAAATTCCTTAACTCTCACCTACTAATTTTATGTTAAGTTGGTATATACATGGATAGTTAAAAATAAATAAATAAATCTGCCAATCTTGCTCAACACACATGGAACATTTTGAGACATTTATGTGGGAATTAATTTGGTAGTTCATGGTGTACTTTCTGTTGACACTTATGACAACAATGGGTCAACATAATAAATATAACATTTCTTCGATTCCTGTCTTCATTAACACTCTAAATGCACCTTTGTATAGAGGTTCATCTTTTGGTAAGAGGCCGACCAAAGTGATTCCGATTCCCATTCTCCACTCTCTTCATCCTAGAGATGCTATATCCACTATTCTTTTCTTATCTATGGTCAACCTAATTCCTAAACTCCATCAATTTTGTTCCATCTACTACTTTGGATTGTATCCATGTTAAATCCGCTCAATCATTCAACTCCATGGGGAAAAAAAAAATCATTTATATATGTATATATATAATAAACCATCATGTAAACTTTGATATTTGTTCAAAGTATATGAAAATTTGAAAATAATAATTATAACAATCTTTTTATTAAAACATCCTTAGATGCATCAAAGAAAAATGAATTCAAATTAGAAACAACGTGAGTTCTAATTTAAAAATTGTATAATAAACTAATTGAGAGTCATTTGTTTCGGCAATCAATTGTGAGAAGATTTTGTAGAGCTCACTTGTCCAAACAGGTATTCGAATAGCTCGAGACTTGCTCGGGCAAATAGGCCTCATAAGGAGCTTTCTCACAATTGCTTGTTTGAGAGTGTGGGAGAGTGGTGAAAAATGGTTTACGCAAATGAGAAGCGTAAGGCATTTTACACCTCATGAAGATTATTATTCTTGGTCAAGTATTAAAATTTTTTCAAATTGACCAATATTTTTATGCTGCACTAAACACTAAAAAAAACCCCTCCATTTTTCTCCAAAATATATTTTAGGCTGAAATAAACCGGCTAAATGGAAAATTATAGGGCCAAAATAATCATCCCGCTAATCACTAAGTGCTTAACCGCTTTTGAAGGTGGTTAGAAAAACTTGCTAACCGCCTAAGACGGTGCGATTAGCAGTTTTAAAATTTGAAAAAGTCGCTAATAGCAGTTAGCGGTTAATAGCGGGTTTCTCGTTTTAACCAATAACCGCTAACCATAACCACATTTTTACACCTAGAAAATTGTTTTCATCTTTAAGCTCATCTATATCTAATATCTTATGTAAACTCAAAAAAGCATCTTTTATATATATATATAGAGAGAGAGAGAGAGAGAGAGAGAGAGAGACGAAGAAACAATAGTTTTTGAATATTTAGCACCACGATCATATTATTATTCAAGTGCATGCACAATGAATACGTCAATATATAATTAAATGAAAATATAGACTTTCTGTCATCTAGCTTTTCCCTCCCATGCACTTTTTGGAGTAGTATTAATTCCTCCTCTCATTCAAAGTTAGAATATTAGAAAATAAAATAATAATAATAAAAAACTAATTGACAAAAGCACAAACTTTGTAATTAAGATAAGCATGAATGAAGAGGAAGAAAGCATCCACATATTTCAAAGCCCTACAGCTAGCAGTCATATATCAATTAATAACCAAGTTCTTCAATTCAGTGACGAATCTATATATCTTCAATGAGTTGGGGAATTTAGTAGAACAATCCATTTCTCATCAAGAATTTCCCAGTTTTATGATTCTTATGAACAAACCATGCAGCCCGTAAGTGTACCTTTCATTTCCTTTCCGCAAAGCTTAAAGAATATTTCATATAATGCAATATAAAGGCCATTCTAATTCCATTTTTCTTTTTCTTTTTTAATTTTATTTTTTTTATTCTCTTTGAACTTGGTTGAACAGAACTTTGAAATTCGAATTTTTGATCTTTTAGATAATCAATTCGTGAACAACTTATTGCTTACTAATTGGATTCAGAAGAATCGAATCTTACATTAAATGTTATCCATGTTTGAAACTTTATTGATTATTCTATCAGTATCTAACCCTTTCTAGCACACTATCGACTGCATTATGCAGACATTTTTCTTATATAAAAGAAAAGTAATGTTAAATATCAATTTTTTTTTTCTCATAACTATCATATATTAATGCTGATCATAAATAAAAATCATGGGTTCGTTTGATAAACGATTTTGTTTTGGTTTTGGTTCGATGCTGTAGCAAAAAGAAATTGATGTGAAAAATGTAAGAATGTTTTTTTTAAAGTGAAAAAATAAGAATGTTTGGTATGAAAAAATGAAAAAATTTTGTTATAATTTGATTTTTTTTATTTAAATAATAATAAAAAATTATTGATGTGATGTAAAATGTAAGAGAATATTGGAAAAATGAAAAAAAAATGAGATGAATAGTGTAGAGCCAAAATCATGGCAAAATCGTTTATCAAATGGAGCCATGACTTTGGAAATTATGAGTATTAGTTTGGAGAAGGGGAATCCATAAATTGTAATGCATGTCAGAATAAAGCATCTAACAGCAAGTGTTTATTAGGTAAAAACAAAAAGTATATATATAACCTTTAACTAAGTAATCAGTTGCCTAAATGCGGAATAAGGGAGACCATTCAACAATGTAATTAAGACACGATTCAATACCTAACAAATACTCACTGAAAATAAAGATGCTGAGAAGTGACGCGTCCGATGTAAGCCGCTCAAACAAAGTGTGAAAGAAAAGGGTTATAAAAGTCTCTTCAGCATTAAAAACAGTCACGTAATCACCTTCCCCAATAGACTACAAATTCCTTAACGAGCAAGCAAGACGGCAGAGTGCCAACCTCATACTCCAATAAACATCGAAAGACCGAAAAAACTCGACGCTAGCTCAACAAATTGTGACCGGAATCAAACCCTACTTATCGTGACGTGGCACCAAGCCCATGAATTATCTAGCGGGAGAAAATGAAAAGTTATGGTTTAATTTTAAATGCACGAATATGATCCAACAACTCAGTCGTCAAACTATGACCACACATTATATAGAGAATCCAACATGGAGTTCACAAATAAGTATATAATCTTTAACAAACTAAATGGTCCAAACAAGGAAAAGTCAATATTATAAAATAGTGACATTTTGTTTGGAATTATTATAGCCTTTGAACCAAGCCTTTCCATATATGCATGGAATAGGATGGGAATCGATTTAGCTCAATATTCGAGGGAAATATCCATCAAAATTTTGTGGTCCTTAGTGGGCTTTTTAATACTAAAGTACGTGCAGGCTAGTAAAAGTATTAGATATGCTTCTTTTGGGTGCCACTTTTGGTCCATCTGAAACCCATGGAGACCTCCATAGACTGTCATTTCTCATTCCTAGCCCAACCCAAAAGAGAAAAAAAAAAGTAAAATTTTAATTTTTTTTTTAAGGGATATACATTTTTAGGTAAAGTCCACTTAACCTCCTCAAACTACCACCTCAATAACAATCTACCTCTCAAACTATCAATTACAACAACAAACTACCACAACAATAACAATGTCCCCCCAATGCTAACAAAATGACGAAATTACCCCTATAGAATTTTTAACAAGACAAAAATACTCTTAAAATTTAAATTTTAGCATTCTTGTTTTTATTTTAGTAAGGGTAATTTTGTCATTTTGTTAAAATTGGGGGTACATTGTCATTATTTTGGTAATTTTTTTGGTAAATTGTCATAATTGATAGTTTGGAGGGTAGATTGTTATTGAGGTAGTAGCTTGAGAGGGTTAAGTGGACTTTATCCTACATTTTTTATTATGAGTAATGCTTATTCTACAATTATCTTACAACACTAACATATTGTAGTCTCAATCAACCCTTTGATATATTTTTATTGAGGGCCGATTCAATAGTTAGTTGAGACTGACACATTAACATTGTAAAATAATTGTGAGAAAAAATATGATTTATAACGTTACTCCTATGATTATATCAATACACTATCACCACCTCAACCAACAAGGAAGAAATTAATTAAGGAATAAATGAAGATTATCCTATTGTCTATATATAACATATACATTGTCACTAACGGACAAAGTTTTTTTTTAAATTAAATTAAAGGAGCATTCTTCGACTCATCTTATAAAAATGTTGTTTGTGAGAAACATGTATTTTTAATTTAATATATTAACAATGTTGGAATTTTTTTTAAAGAAAATAACCTACTTTTCACATGATTAAAAAAAAGGGAAATTATATCTAAAATCCTTAGGTAAACGCGCTTTTTTAAAAAACTCCTTGGGCATTTTTTTTTGGAAATTTAGTCCCTGGATAACTCGAAACTACTAGAAAACTCCCTACCGTCAATTTTTGTTAACTTCCGTTAGTGTACTCAAAACTCACCGTTTTATTTGATTAAAATATTATTTTTTTATTAATTTAATTTAAAAAAATTCAATCTTTAAAAAAATAAAAAAATAAATAAATAAATAAA
>NC_081551.1:17932419-17950637 GCF_901000735.1 Corylus avellana | reverse complement strand
TTATGGTATTTTAAATAAAGCATTCGCACGTGTGGGTTGTGTGACATCTTCAATGTATTTTAACATTAAACACAGACACAAAAAGTGCCAACTAGGAAAAAAGAAAAAAGAAAAAATTTGTGGTTTGGAGGGGCAAATGTAACAAATAGCATTTTAATGAACAAGTGAAAACTAGTTCTAGTTACAGTTTGAGGGTTAAATGTTTTTTTTTCATAAGTAATTTACAGTTAAAATGTAAATATGGATAGAGTAATTTTTTTTGGTCAGACTCAAGCACTCGGGTGTTTTTCTTCATTTTGACTTTTATCTTTTCTAGCCTGTGTCAGGCCTAACTTGATTTCATTGTATTCAAGCCTAGACAAATAATGTTTGGGCCTAAAACAGGTGGAATTGCCCTATCTAAGTTCCAAATCAGTCTAATTATTAAGTATCACGGAGACATATATGATTTTTTTTTAATAATATTATTGAAAAATATGTAAAAAACGAGTAATGCTACAAGTTTTTTTTGTGTTACTCAAAAAATAATGTGATTTTTAAAATTATTATTTGTTGATGCAGTTTCCGGCACGGTGAACCCAAAGGGATTTGAGTCTTCGAATTATACTTCTTATGAGTAATCCTCCTATAAGCCTTGTGGAAAATCTGCAAAACGAAGCACACGTTAAGAGGTTACGCCGGGTGTTGGCCGCCAATACCTCCTCCGATGCTTAAGTCAATATGTGTATCAATCTAGTATGTGAATTCGTGGTCCCTCGTACCTTTGGAGTGAGGTCTTTTATAATTGAGTATGCGGAGGTGGTTACGATGGCCGAGCGGAAGATCTGGGATATGGTCATAACGGCAAGAAGGGTTAATGCTTGTGCTCCTTTTTATAACTGATAGGAGGCCATTACATACGTTGATTCGAATATTGCTTGTACTTGCGAGGCGGCTTTAAGAGCAGGATCATAACCGTCCCGACTATCTTGCCAATCGTGGGTGGCCTATGTGTCTGGACGTTAAGTGCGGGAGGTTCACAGTGATCCTGTGCTCGGGTTTTGGCTGCCTGGGAGTGCATGGGACGACGTCGAGTGAGAGGGGTTTGATCACCATCACCCTTACTAGGGGAAATTTCATCCGGAGGCTTGGGTACTTTCCTAGACTACAACCTTTGATCAATTTCCTTTTATTGTTCTTTATACTTCATTTGCTGGGTTAATATATACACTTTTTTCTTATTCTATTGTTTGTTTACGTTGTGATGGTTTCAATTTTCACAGGTTTATTATCCAATTGAAACGAGTAGCTCAACAGATTAAGTCACTGGGGAAATAGATTGGGGATGTCAGAATCTTAAATCATCACTTCTTTCCTAGGTTTTCCATAGATTCTCCATGCTGCATAATTTTATATATTTGCTTTGTGTTTCCTAATTGTCTTGCTGTAAGCTAAAAGGTTACTATGTTTCAAGCTTTTCTTGGCTTTCTCATTGATTTTTGTTTCGTTTCAGCTCTTGTTGTTGGAGTGAAGTCTTGGATTCGAGTTTATAGATTTGATTTTATCTGTCTTTTTAGTTTTCTGCTTTGAGTCCTAGCCAGCTACGGTAGTGATTACTATGTGTAACAGGTGCCCGTTTTGGTTTATAGGGATTTCTAAATTCATATTCAATGTTCACAAGTGTTTATCGCTAGGCACACATTCAGATTTGACGAACATTACAGTGTTGCTCCTCATTTATGATTCTATTCTAGTCAGTTACAACGTTTTTCTCTTTGTTGTGACTCACACGTCTTCTTATAATTACAATGAGTGTCTCATGCGGCAGTTATCTACTATTTTGTCTCAAAAACCGCCACTTTTGGCTGCGCTTCAATATTGGCCGGGCTACTTGTATGCCCATTGCCAGTTTTTTAGCTTTATTTTTGCAATGTAATGTTTATACTGGGGTCAATGTAGGGGTGGTGCTTTGTTTTTTTTCATAATGAAGTATCTTTTTGTATGGTTTAACAACTTTATTCGATAAGGGATGATAGTCATGATAGTAAACAAGCTTGTTGATGGAAGCATTTTGCCACTAAACAAGCTTTGTAGCGATTAATAGAGCCATCTACCTTCCTTTTTATTCGGAATACCCATTTGTATTAAACTATATTCTTGGTTGTGGAAGCAGGGACTAAACACCAGGTGTGATTCTGTAATAGTGCATCAAACTCATAATTTAAGGCCGTTCTCCGGTGAGAGAAATTGATGTAGGAAAAAAAATATTGCGGAATGAGAGAAATTGATGTTAGTCTTTTGGTTGCTGTGATACCATGTGAAGTCAAACAATTTTGATATTTTCTACTTTGCTGTAATCTAACATAGGCTGATGATATATATAATATGAAGCGTTACAATTCAAATGTACAAACTCTCTTTGAGATAATGTAATCTATTTATATAGTTTTTAATATGTAATTTATCTAAAATATAGCTTGTTATCTTAAATCTGTTGAGATAAGACTAAAGATTATTTTGTGAGAATATTTATCCTTTACAAGTTTTGCTTTGGATTGACTTTGACTACTCTCTGCATCATGTTCTTCTTTTACTCTTAAGCCTTTTTGTTCATTTAGGAATAGTTTTAGCGTTTATTTTGGTCAGATTCCAACACTCGGTGTTTTACTTCGTTTCGTGTGTCAGGCCTAACTTGATTTCAATGTATTCAAGCCCAGACAAATAATACTGGGGCCTAAAACAGGTAGAATGGCCCTATCAATAAAAAAGAAAGAAGATATAATTATATCGTTGAGATTATTCGACTAGTTATATTTAAATGATATTTTTATCATTTTACTTTTAATGGAACAAAAATATCTCTAAAATATAATGAACTGGATATTTATTTTTTTGAGAATAATGAACTGGATATTAATAAGTCAGAAAAGATTCTAATTCCCTTTTGACGAGGGTCCTCTTTATCAAAAAAAAAAAAAAAAAAAGGTCTAATTATAAAATTTCAAGAAATATATGATTTTTTTAATAATATTATTAAAAAGAGGAAATTTCACATACCCTCTCAAATTACCACCTAATTGATAATATTTCCCAAACTTTCAATTGTGACAATGTCCTCCAAACTACCAAAACATTGTTAATGTTTCTCAGTGACAAAACTACCCTTAGTAAAATTAAAAAATTAAAAAAAAACTAAAACTAAAACTTCTAGAAAAAGCCTAAAAAAAAAAAAATCCAAATTATTGAAATTTAAAATTAAAAAAAAAAAAATCCTTTTTATTAGAAAAAAAAATTAAAAATTTTCGATTTTTTTATTATAAAAATTGAAAATTTTCGTTTTTATTTTTATTTTATAATTTTTTTTAAATAAAAACTTCCGTTGTAAAAAAAATAAAAATTTTCGTTTATAAAAAGAATTATTATTTAAAAATAAAAATAAAAAATTTCCGTTTAAAAAAAATTATAAATTTTCGTTTAAAAAAATTAATTAAAATTACCATTTTTTAAAAAATTAATTAAGTTTTTTTTTTATATTTATATTTTCGAATTTATAGGAGAATTTTTGTCTTATTGAAAAATATATAAGGGCATTTTTATCTTTTTGTTAGCCTTGAGGAGGACATTGACAATGTTTTGATATATATATATATATATATATATATATATATATTTTGAAAAATAATTAGAGAACTTTCATCTCGTCACACTCCTAGCAGCCACAACATTACCCTTTGAAATCTGAATCACGTATAATGCCCCCAATCCCATCCTGCTTTACTTCAGATCCAAAGCTGCATCACAGTTCAATTTGTACGAACTTGGGGGAGGTTTGATCCATTTCACATTTCTGTCTTCAACCGTGGAATAGAATCCTCGACACACGTCTTCGTGGCTTCATGAAAAAAATCTACAGCACTTCCAGCCTCTTTTACGATAATATTAGGGTGAATGAATATACCCTCAGATATTCATGCATTTCTCCTCTGTTTCGTGCTGTTCCACGAATACCTCAAAGTCCTCCCAAGGGTCCCTTTGAATGTATAAAGTCTTATGCCACTTGAAGAAATCGTTCCCCATGAATACACTCTCTGAAAAATCCTTCTTACTAGCCTCCAGACATCCCTTGATGCGACACAATCCCAAATAACATGATGAGGGTTTTCGGTTCTAACCCACAAATGGGATACAACGGGTCATCGATAACCTTTCTCGTACAAGATTGTCCCTTGTAGGTAATAAATTATTACAAGCTCACCACATAAAATTTTTTCCACCATTTGGACTTGTCATCTGCCAGATACCTCGCCAAATCACACTTTCACTACTCCTAGAAGAGCATTCCGGCATGGATTAGGATCTTGGGCAATGCTCCGAAAATTGTCCATCAGCTTTTTCTCAAATCCTGATCATCCAATGTTATCCAACAGTTACAATTTTACCATATGTCTCAACTAAAGATAAATAATAAAATATTATTTATTTTTTAAAAAATATATATAAAACAAAATATTAAATTATTAAAATTGTACCAAACAGGTCACCCCAATGCACAAACCCAAATAAATTAATTTTGATGTTTTATTATTGAGGTATTTAACCACTTATACACGTGGGGTGTGGCTTTTACGCCACTCCTTCAGGGTCGGGTTAGGTGTAACAACCACTTCATGGCCTTAGGGGTGGTTCGGCCACCCCCAACCGGCCCCTAGGGGTGGCTTCCTCCACCCCCATGGCTCAAGGCCACCCCAATTTTTTTAATTTTTAATTTTAATATTTTGTTTAATATATATTTTTTAAAAAAGAAATAATATTTTATTATATATCTTTAGCTGGGACACGTGGCGAAATTGTGGCTGTTGAATGATATTGAATGGCTAGGATTTGAAAAAAAGCTTATGGGCAATTTTTGGAGCATTGTCGAGAATCTTGATCCTTTCGACAGATTGCGGGCCTCCCGTTCTTGGGCCACATAATAAGCACTTCTTACCAAAAAGATACCATTTCGGGTTTCCTTCCAAATTTCCACATTGGCCAGTTTGTCATGCTAATGGGAATTTTTTTAACCAAATGGACTTCATCTGGACTAAAAATATTGCCGAGCAAAAATAAATTCTAGCCATGTGTATTTTGGTCAATCAACTCCTGGACAATATTTTGGTAGTTTAGGGGGACATTATTATAATTAAAAGCTTAAGTCGCACATTATTACATTGTCAATTAGGTGTCAATTAAAAGTTTAAGTGGTACTTTATGTAATTGTCAATTAGGTACATTATTACATTATTACAATTAAAACTTTAGGTGGTACATTATTTCATTGTAGATTATTATTACAGTAAAAAGTTTATGGAGACATTATTATATTGTCAATTAAATGACAGTGAAAGAGGAACATATACTTTACCCTACGTATTAAGTGGAATTGTAAATAATTGCTGCAGTTAATTTTGTCCCTTTATCACCGACCGGTCTCGCTGTCTTTTAGCGACCCCTCGAGATTCACGCTTTCGTTCTCAAACTTTATTGTTGTTGCTTTCTCATTCATTTTAGTTGTTCTCTCTCTCAAGCCCCTTATGGCTCATACGCTCCTGCTTGATCTGCGTCCTGACTAGCCTGATCCTCCCTCTTCTTTCCCTTGTTAATCTTTGGCTACATGCATTCTGGTGCTCCCCCCTTCGCCCCTATGGGAATGGGAGGCCATTTCTGGTCAATTGTTTGTGGTGTTGGATAGCGCGGCTGTGGATCTGGATGGAGGTGCTGCTTCCGCGAACAACAGCCGAAGTTGGAGAACCTGGAGTGGCCTGGCTTCCTCAGTTGACGAGTTAATGGCTTCTCTTCAATGTTCAAACAGGTTAGAGCATTCTCTTTATTCGACAGTGCAGTAATTTTGTGGGTTTGGGGAGACTAGAGAGTCTGGAAGACAACGAAAGAGAGAGAAAAGAGGAAATGAGAAATTAAACAAATCAAAAAAAACATGGGAGGAGAGAAAAAAGTTCGAATTTTCTTATTTCTTTATTTTTTTTGTTTTTTTTCCCAAAGTTGGGATAATAAGGGGATCGAATTTTTTAAGAATCTTTGACTGTGCACTGGGTAATTCCAATGCGCTGCATGCTGATGACTTGGGTTTGGCTAAGGCCACGGCTGGGCCTCTAAGCCCAAAGGAGAGACGTATGGGAATAACTGAACGCCTCTCAAAAACCCTGACGTGGGGTTTCAGACAGATCGCGCCAGGGACTGCGAAAAGAAAAAGGCGAGCTTTCATCCCCTCCAGGTTTCTCTCTCTCTCTCTCTCTCTCTCTCTCTCTCTCTCTCTCTGTATCGTCTTCTTCCTTTCGAAAAATCACATTCTTTTTCTTGTAGCACCTGTTTTGTATGCGCATTACTTATCTGCGTCGTGAATATGTATGCTCAGTTCTCTGCATCGTAATATGTGAAGAAGTGGTAATTTAACAATGAGAGCTGCTTCTATACGGTCAAAGGCAGAAAACATGAGTTTTCTGCCTTCCATTAAAATGATGACACTACCCCTTAAGAAAATAAGATCAAACGCCAGATAAAACACCAAATTGCTATCAACTCACCGGATAAAAAAACCATCCCACCGGATCCCAGGCAGATAAATCGGCCGGAGAGAGATTACCGGTAGAGGAGCAAAGGTGGAACGGCGGTGGCGTGGGCAGCGGCGTAACCGGGGGTGGCGGTCTGGTTGCGGCCAGACACACGGCGTAGCCGTCGGCGCTGGGTCTCTGGCCGTGACCCGCGTGGGTCTGCTGACCCAAGACGGGTCTCAGGCCGTGACCCGCGTGGGTCTGCTGACCCACGGCAGGTCTCTGGTCGCGACCCGTTGGTCTGGTGAGCCAAGTCTCGCTCTCACCGTTGAAGCTCAAAATCCAGTGTTTTTGTTGTAGGCAATTTTTGTGCTTGTGCTAACGTGTCTATTGGAGGGCAGAAAAGTCATGTTTTCTGCCACGGTCTATGCTCTTTAACAATATGTACACATGACTTTACTGAATGAAGTAAAGGTTAACTGCAATCTCGTAAGCAGTGTGTGATGCTGTCAAATGGTCATAGGATTGCAGTCATTGGAAGATTTTGAAGGTGTATTTATTTATAATATCCTTCTGTTTACGGTTGCACTTGATAAATTCGAGTGTTATACAACCCAAAAAACAGTATAATGAATTCAAGTATCTTGCTTCTGTTTTGATGTTGTATCTCCATTTTTTTGTTAGACACTTGTATCTTAGTTTGCATATTGTTAATATAGAATTAAGCACTTTAAACTTGGGCATTTCAGACAATGGAAGCCATATGTAAAATTTGTTGTGAAATTTTATGAATTTTCGTGGGACAGGCACCACATGGTTGGAGAAAAAAAAAATTCCCTCAAATGCAAACTAGAATTGTATTACAAGGGTGATTTAGGAAATTTTGTTACAATATAATTCCATTCATCTTCTGATTCTCTATCTACCCAATTGCATCCAATTCATTTACATTTAGTAGCTGTATAGGACAGTGATCATACTTTGTTTAGAATCAAATGGATCAAAATTTTGCTTGTTCTTTGACTTTGGATGTAAGACTTTGCACCCCTCTAACAACACAGTACAAATGAATAATGTATTTGAGAGAAGACGCTTGTCTTTGAAAGTCATTTATACTTAAAATGAAAATCTGGTTGGAGTTGCACCATTTGCTAAATCTTGATTGTTTGCATTAATGGAGACTAAGATAACATAAAATGTTGTATGGGCTGTAACTAGTGTTTCATTCAATTCTTGTTATTGACTACTGTTTACTTTTCAGAAATACAGAGTTTTTTTCAACTGTATAGTTGGGGAGAAGCACATGTAACTAGTGTAGTATGCACTTTTAATGTATCTGAAACAATGTCAAAAGTCCTTTTTTTCATTGTAATTCTTAATGATGAAAGGCCAAAGTTTTCTTTCAAATTGTGTTGAGGTAACCTCCTCCAACACAGTCGATTAAAATGCTGTGGGTCCCTTTTGCATGTGAGAAGTATATACTTTTTAAATAACAAGGACAAAATTGGAAGAGACACATGTTTTTTTAATATACACTTTCAATGTATCTGAAACAATGTCTAAACCTTTTTTCTTTTATGCTGTAACTCTTAATGATTATGGCATTTTCAGAATGGTTCTACAACCGAGGATGTACTTCATTTGCTTCAAGTAATTTTAAGGAGACAAGATTGATTTTTGCTGCATATCTAACTACGCTCAAAAGAAATTTATAAGATTGTTGTTGCTTGATTCTTTTACTATTCACTATATAAGGTTGTCCGCTAGTAAACTGTAGCATAAATTTCTATACACTATACTCTTATAGCAATGAGATGGCCAATGTTATCAACTATGCTATTGCTGACATATCAGCAACCCATAGGTCATGGATTAACCCCTTATTCTTTGATAAGTTCTTATTGTTTTGTTGAACTGTCTGAAGTTATTGTATGATTTCTTTGAACGCTCATAGTTTAAAAAGTGGTCACTAGTAACTTTTCTGGCTTATTTTACATTTATTGTGTTGTAGTTCCATGGCCAAGTTTTTCTCACGAAAGACCAAATTTAAAAATGCGTATGGTAGAGCAATGAAAGTGGAAGTGCGACGGGATCCTGGCAACTTTCTAGAGTTTGAATTTGTAATTCCATCTGGTGACTACAAATATATGCGCTATGAGGATCTTCACATTGAATGTAATCGAGACCGTCCTGTGAATGTACTTGTGTACCTTGAAGGTTCCAGGGAAATGGGTGAAACCTATATACTGCCAGCTGATATAAGGGCAAATGAGAAACTCGAGTTGAACTACTTGAATCGTGCTATCACCATCACCCCTACTAGGGGACATTTCATCTCGAGGCTCGGGTACTTTCCTAGACTGCAACCTTTGATCAATTTCCTTTCCTTGTTCTCTATACTTCATTTGTTGTGTTAATATACACTTTTTTCTTATATCATTGTTTGCTTGCTTTTTTATGGTTTCAACTTTCACAGGTTAATTATCACATTGAAACACGTAGCTGAACAGATCAAGTCATTGGGAAAATAGATTCCGAAGATTCGGAGGAGATATAAGTTCTATGAAAACGATACAACATACTTGTATGTTTTTACCTTGTTTGCTCACTTTTCCATTGTTATATGAACTATATATAGATTTTGGTTTGGTTTTTGTTAATTGATACATTTTTAAAGTTTGGTGGTCCAAGTGCCTGAGGGTTGTAGTTTGTGGATGTGGACGCTAAAGCTATCCATGATGTTTTTGTCATTTTCTTTTTCTGTTTCGGCCCATGGATTTTGTCATGCTTCATGATGGTGATGTCTCATATGCATATTTTATGACTCCTCTAGTAAATTCATATCAAATTGCATTTTTAAGATATAACATTCATCAACATTTTTGTAGGCTAATACATGGCACTTTTCCTCTCTTTCAAAGAATATAGGTATAAGATTTGTGTACATTATAAAATTATGTAAGATAAAAGTACTTATATTTTTTGCGAACACAAATAGAAAATACTAATTTGATGGGGAAAAAATTTCTAGTTGTATAATGGTAGTTTTATGGATTTTTCCATGGTGCATAATTTTAGATAAATTCTCCATCATCGATAGTGATGCATGTTCTGGGTATAGTTTTCAATGGACAAAAACCTTTCAAATACTTGAGAAGGAAAATTGTTATTTTCTAATAATAACTATATTTAATTGTGTAGAAGCTTGGCAATGCTTTGTGCTTCTTACCCACTTTCTCTTTATCAATCGATGGATGTCCACTTTTAACAGATCCAATCCACATCTTTAAACATTAGCACCATAATTTGTCAGAAAAAAAAAAAAAAAAATTAGCACCTTAAGATAGAATTCATTACCTATTTTTCTTTTTAAATTTTTTTTTTTATTTTTTTTATTTTTTTATTTATATATTAGCATTTTTTTTTTCTTTTTCTAATTTGAGTATGAGGACACTGGACCTGAATTTTGTGAAGAGAGACCCAATGGGCTCTACAATAAAACAAGTTTTACAATTAAAGAGAAGGCACATGAATTTCTGATATTGATGTTCCTGCCTTTTTATCCAACTCTCAAAACCAATAGCCGAAGATGGATCATCTATCACCTTTGATTGCATAATTTGCATGACATTAGGACGTAGGATGCACGTATACGAGTAATGCTATTAAGAAGCATAGTGTGCTGACATCAACCGCTATATGAGTAATTACAGAATGTGAGCACCATCCACTGGGGATTTCGCATAAACCTCCACGTAAAAGCTTTTAAACTTTTTAATCTTCATACATACATGCATATACATATATTTATATATTTACTTTATGTTTCCTAATTGTCTTGCAATAAGCTAAAAGGTTACTGTTTTAATTTGAAGCTTTTCTTAGTGAAAAATATAACAACGAATCCAAAGAGGGTTGAATAGGTGTATGCAACAATAACATGAAATTTAAAAGTTAGCAATCACACAAAAATCAAAAAATATAAAATATGAAGAAAGCAGTAAATCAATCAAAACAAGTAATTTAATGATAAAGTGGAAACCTTTTGAAAAACTTCTTAAAAATAAAATAAAAAACTAGAAAATGAATTAGAAATTATAAGATGTTCGTACTTATAAAACTTTTGCAATTGACACACGACTATTGTTCCAGACAAGCGCCCCACTTATCTGTTATCGTGATAGTTCTTTCATAACTTTTGGATAATTCTTCCACTTGATTTCCAATTTTTATAGGAACTTTTGTACTAAAAACAATGGCATCTTCAATTATAGCCCATTTAGGATGTAAAATATATATTTTCTCACCATCTCCATAGTATATGAGACAAATGTATGTATTTTCGATTAGGGTCGTATGATTCTACCATATATGTCTTTGGTTTATCAAAATAAAACTGTAAGAGAGGAATGCACAATGCACTATGGTTTTTTAGTCTCTTAGAAAATCGTTTATTAGAACAATTAAGAGACCAAATAAGAAAAAACCACGCGAAGCAGCATTCGAACAGTTCAATCCATCGTTCGAACGAAACTAGTTATTTTAAAACCTTTGTTCAAAGCAGCTTAATAAACGGCAACCTCTCAATCTTCAAAGCAGCATACCGTTTGGACGGTGTTCCTAACGGTGGCTTTAACTCTACAAAATAAAACACTGTATTCAAGCCCAGCCAAATCATATTTGAGCCTAAAACAGGTTGGATGGGCCTGCCTCACTCTACACAACCTCGGCCTATATGGATTTTGGACTGTACGTATTGGATAGGAGGGCCAACATGTAAATAAAACGAATCTTGGCATCCGGACCTTGACAACTAACCTCCTCCTTAAGACCTTTATCAATTGACAATTATCATCGATCGGTCTTCGCAGACTCTCACCGACTCCTCGAGATTCACTCTCTCGGCAAACCTTCTTGAAGGTGGAGGTGGAAAGCCTTTCTCACAACTTTTGTTGTTGCTTTCTTTCCATTGATTTCTGTTTTCCTCTATCTCAACCCTCCATGCGGCTAGCCTGGTCCAGTGGTCCTCCCTCTTCTTTCCCCTTGTTCTTGCCGTTATGCAATCTGGTGCATGCTCCCCCTTGGCCCCTAGCCTCTAGGCCTAGGGGAGGACATTTCCGGTCAATTGTTTGTGGTGTAGGCTTGGATAGCTCGGCTGCATGTGGAACTGGTGGCTGGGGCTGCAAGCGTCGGATCTGATGCGGCGCCGGTGGCTTCTCTTCAAACAGGTTAGAATCTTGGACTGTACAGTGGGTATATAAATCTAAATGGGCTGCCTGCTTATGACTTGGGTTTGGCTAAGCCCACGGATAGGCCTCTTAGCCGAACATCTGAGGCAGGCGGGACCGACTTTGACTTTGCTGACGTCATCCCAATGATTATTCAACTACACTACGTCACGCTGTTGAAACTTGTAATTTCTTCCTTTTTGGCTGACACGGAGTGGGGCCACTCAGGGAGATTTTCTCCCCACTAAAACATGCACTTTAAAGGGAAAGGCAAAAAGGAAACTGCAAAATCCATTGCTGACACCAATCCTCAGAAACGAACGGGTATTGATCCTGCCTTAACTCCAGTTGATTTATACCTTATCTCTTCATTTTCACTATCATCCCTCTCTTTTCTTCTTTGCTTTTGTTATTTTTCTGATTGCAATTTGATAGAACCCGCTGCTTCCTATCGAAGAAGCTGAGCTTCCAATGGGAATCTTCACTGGTTAGAAATTGCCTTTTTTTTTTGGTTGCTGTGTTGTTTGGTTTGTGTTTTGATCTTAGTGAAATTACTCATTCATCCAAAAAAAAATGAAATTGCCTTTTCAGCTGTAACACTATAAGTATTTCAACCACGTTCTTTACCAAGTTACCTCCACATCTTGATCTTCTCTTTCCTCACTCTTTTTCTTTCTTTTCTTGTTGTCTTTGATGAGGAACCTCACAGACTTTTTGGGAGGGAGGGATATGATGAAGATCAATATTCATGATTATGGGCTCTTTAACTTCTCATATATTAAATTAGTCTTAGAACCCCAAGGGGTTGGCTTATGGCATCTATAAATCAACTTTAAAGTTCAAATCCATTTTTGTGCAAACAATTTTTTTGGAAGCGCTTTAATTTGCACGGGTTCAAGGCTTGCTCGATAAGAGTGGGTACACCGTACACAAAGTGGTCTTGCCTTAGACAGGCCCGTCATCGTAAAAAATAAAAATAAAAATAAAATTACTCTTATAAATCCATCCATCCATCACAAAAAGACCCAAAAAGACATCCGATGCAAAACTATAAATGCAGGATTGATCTTACGTTTATTTCCTATTTTTAGAAAACAGGGAAAATATGTATTAATAGGTAGGTCATTTAGAGGTAGCCTGGGCCTCTTTTGGGAAAAAGGATCTTGTTTGGATTATTGGGAATAAGATTCTTGGAGAAGCTAACACTAAAGTTAATGACTATTCCATTTGAAAAAATGAATAGCTTTTATTAGGAGTGCAAGAATGTGGAGTAGAATAGCCTTGGTAGTAGAGTATATGATAAGGATCTAACACTTGGAATAACCATTCTTAGGCCAATGAAGGAATTAATGACTCCCTTCATCTTCATCAACCCAACTGCATGCAATTCATTTACATGGAGTACCTCTATAGGATAGTGATCATTACTTTGTCTAGAATCAAATGGATCAAAATTTTGCTTCTTTACTTTGGAAGTAACACTCTGCACCCTCTATAACAACACAGTGCAAATGAATAATGTATTTGAGAGAAGACAAGCTTGTCTCTCTAAATTGACCTTATCCATTTCACTTGGAATGGATAGATCCGTCTTCTTCTAGAAAAAGAAGAAAGTTTACAATTCTAGAAGTATATGAGTGATAATAGTGTTTTATTTCAATATAAATTTTAGTATAACAATTAACAAATGATGCATGACTCTCAAATTTTTATCATTATACATAATTTCTGTTTTTGTATTTTATAGTTTAACCTAAGTAATTGATCATCATTAAAATTTATTAAATATAATTATAAAGAGATTAAAAAATATGTATTTTACTATTGTATTGTATCATTTTAATTTTGCCCCTCTTCAGTCCTCACACCATATCTTGGCTCTGTCACTGGTCGTAGACTCATATGACAGTGAATCAATGATAATGACACAACATTTGAATGATTAAAAATGTATAAGCACGTAACAATTCTAACATCGTATTCCCTATATCTATATTGGATATAGCAGTGTGATTGTCAATCTCAGAGCAGAGAGAGAGAGAGAGAGAGAGGGGGCAGTTGGGGGAGGGAGGAGCGATCGACAAAGTCCCTTGCTGCCGACCTTCAGAGCTTGTTTTCTATTGCTGTTCGAGGAAGACCTCCTCAGAAAAGAACACCGAATCAGCAATCAGGTATTCCTACTGTAACCCCATTTGATTTATACCTTTTCTCTTCATTTTCTTTTAATATTGAGCTATAATCCCTCTCTTTTCTTCTTCTCTTTTTTGTTTTTGTCATTTTTATGATTGCAATTGGTTACGATTCTGTGTCCCACACCACATAGTCTTTTGTTATTTTTTTTTTTAGCCTAAAAAAGGCCCTTCTCCGAGAGGATCCAGTTAGGACAAATCCTAAATCCTCTCCACTTCATCTTTTCCAATTATTTCACCCACGTTGTTTACGAAATTATTTTTCTTTATTTTTCAAAGTGTGTTTTTTGTTTTTTTTTTTTCTTCTTTCTTTCTATGCCATTCCTTGTGTGGGAGAGGATCTTTCTCTATGGGGTTTACAAATGCGCCAAACGGATATGTTTACGAAATTATCTTGATCTTCTCTTTCCTCACTACTTTTTTTTTTTGTTTTGTTGAACTGCCTGAAGTTATTGTATGATTTTTTTGAAAGCTCCAAGTTTAAAAAGTGGTCACTAGTAACTTTTCTGGCTTATTTTACATTTATTGTGTTGTAGATCCATGGCCAAGTCATTTTCAAGAAACGTTAAGCTTGAAAATGTGTATGATAGACCAATGAAAGTGGAAGTGAGACGGGATCCTGGTAATTTTCTAATGTTTGAATTTGTAATTCCATCTGGTGGCCACAAGTATATGTGCTATGAGGATCTTCACATTGAATGTAATCGAGGCCGTCCTGTAGATGTACTTGTTTACCTTGAAGGTTCCAGGGAAATGGGTGAAACCCATATACTGCCCGCTGATATAAGGGCAAATGAGAAACTCGAGTTGAACTACTTGAATCATGCTATCACCATCACCCCTACTAGGGGACATTTCATCTCGAGGCTTGGGTACTTTCCTAGACTACAACCTTTGATAAATCTCCTTTCATTGTTCTTTATACTTCATTTGTTGTGTTAATATATACACTTTTTTCTTATTCCATTGTTTACTTACGCTGTGGTGGTTTCAATTTTCACAGGTTTATTATCCGATTGAAACGAGTAGCTCAGTGTTATGGCCGGGGCAGTAGCCGTTTACTAGAAGGAGTGGGAAACAATGCTGCGAAGGAGGAAGACTTGAAGGGCAAAGTTGACCTTGAAGAACCATAAAGAAGACTTGGGATTCTTATTAGATAAGAGATGTTTAAATATCTCCGTAGGACTAGGATTCTTTGCTCATAAAGCAAGATGCCCAATAGGATTAATAAAGGATTGGGGACGCCAAAATCTTAAATCATCACTTCTCCCATGGTTTTCCGTAGATTCTCCATGCTGCATGATTTTATATATTTGCTTTGCATTTCCTAATTGTCTTGCTATAAGCTAAAACAATGTTCTAAATTCAGATTGGATTTGGTTTATGGGGATTGGATTTGGATTTGGATTTGGATTGGATTTGATTTCCTAATTCAGATTACAGTGTTGCTCCTCTTTTATGATTCTGTTCTAGTCATTTACAGCGCTTTTTTCTTTGTTGTGACTCACAAGACTACTTATATAATTATGGGTGTCTCTTATACATTTTACCCTCACACAAACACATGGATATTTTCCTTGTTTTGATTTTTTGATTTTGTATCTCACAGCGTGGATTAGATATTTAAAAGGGAAGCTGAGAAGGTGCTTAATTGTTTCATATAACACTCGCTAGCAAATTAGCATTTAAAGCATTTTCAAGTCCAGATGAAGCTTTCGTTGTACTATAAATTTTGCTATTAATTCTGATTGACCAAAATTTTTTTTCTTAAACAGAAGGGTTATAAGTACTTGGTGAGTATTTCTTGAAGAGGGTGGCCCAACTACCTTAGAGTTGTAGGGTTAATTTAGGTACCGGCAAAGTCATCTTTTGGATGGTCGAATCATCCTTTCGAGGTTTCGCCCAAAGGGGTGGCCTAGCCTCTAAAAATGTTTATTGCATTTTTTTTTTAAAGAATAAATATGATACGCAATTTCTAATGAAAGGGATGACTGGTGGATGAATGTGGAAATGGAAATAGTATTGATAATGAACTCCAATTAGAGTTGGAGACAAACTACAAGTGAATCCAATTGAGGCTGTACAAAGATGTACGTCTAATTCATTCTTTGATTATGATCTTCAAGTAGAAATACATAAAGCTTAAAGTGATAACACCTAAAGTTCTAAGATTCAAATTCAAATAAACTATAATTCTAATAACATTATCTTAATATTAAATAAACTAATACAAATTTAAATAATCTAATCCTAGTTGAATTGGAATTGCATTCCAACTTAACTATTATCCTATCTAATCATAACTTTATCCCTATCAAGTAGATTAAGCTTAAAGTGATAATACCTAAACTTCTAATATTCAAATTCAAATAAACCCTAATTCTAATAACCTAATCTTAATATTAAATAAACTAATGCTAATTTAAATAATTTAATTCTAATGAATTAGAATTGCAATCCAATTTCTTAAAATCAAAGCATTTTTGGTATTTTAAATAAAACATTCACACGTGTGGGTCGGGTGACATCTTCCATCTATTTTAAGGTAAAGTGCCAATTAAAAAAAAAAAAAATAGTAGTTTGAGGAAACAAGTGTCACAAATAGCATTTTAAGGTTTAAGGTACAAGTGCAATGATTATCGGTTTGAGGGATTTTTTTTTTTTTTTTTTTTTCTCTTTGTTTTGAGAAGTAATTTACAATTTACATTTAAAATGTAAATCTAAATTAATGAAGATGCTGCATTTAGGGAGATTTCTTACAGCTAGAGAGAGGCTTTATTATTATGAAGCGAGAACGTTTTATAAAATGCTGCAACGAAAGTGTCTTCATTCTTTGGTGTGGTAGATGGTGTTTTGATGTTTTATACTTGATTTCACTGTATTCAAGCGAATCAAGCCCAGCCAAATACTGTTTGGGCCAACAAGGTGAGGAATTTGGAGTGTAAATAAAATGGGAAGATATATATAATAAATTGAGATTGTGAAGTCTGGAGCTTTCGACAAGTGTCCTCCTTATCACAGATCGGTCTTCGCGGACTTCAGTTTCAGCGACCCTCGAGATTTATGATCCAGATCCTTTATTTTGAAATATTTAATATTTTGAGAAAATTCACTTTACCCTCATGAAGTTTTAGGTGTTTTTCAATTTGAATCTCAAAGTTTAAAAATTAGCAATGTACCCCTCTAATGTTTCAAAAAATTTCAATTTAAATCTTTAATTACTAATTTCCGTTAAATTAGATGAAAAAAAAAAAAAAAAAAAAAGTCTTGAGGGTAATTGCGTAATTATGGTGGAACTCACTAAAAAGGTAAAGAACAACTACGGAAGTTCTCTTCTTCTTCTATCTTTGTGTTTGTTTCAACAATTGCAGATGTGTGAAATGTTAAGGGAACTCTAATTATGATGGAACTCTATTTGGATCGGAGTATTAGGACTTTGCTTCTCACCAAAATGGCACCGGTCGACACTTTTTAAATGTACAAAATTTTTGACAAACTTCAGTATATCAACCATAAAACTTGCTGTACTTAAAAGAACCGTTTGTACCAATGAAATGGGTGACATTTAAGATATATTATGATCCACAGAGCGAGAGAGATCTCAAAAATCCATTTTTATCAAATTGCCTAGCAGCTCTTTTTTCTCTCAACCCATAAAGTGGCACTTCTCGGAGATCTTTGTACAACAAATGTCCATTGTGCTTTATACATACGAAAAAAGCTTTCAATTCATCAATTGAGGGTTCGTTTGGTTCGCAAAATGTCTAATCCATTGAAAAAATGATTAGCTATTACTGGAAATAGAAGAATGGAATAGATTACCCATTCATATTCTTTTGCTTGATTGTAACGCTGTAATAGATTAGCTAATCATATTCATTCGTTTGGTACAATGCAATATTTGGGTGAATAGACTCATATTGTGATCAAATTTCTTAAAATACCCTTATAATACAAATACAATTTATATTATTAAGGGCTTTCATTCTTTTTGTTTTTGTGAAACATAAACAATTTTACTATAATTTCTTTTTCTTTTTTAATTACGTTAGGTATGTGGCATTTTTTTTTTTTTGCAATTATGCTACAAAGTTATTTATATAAAAAAAAAAATATAGTTTGAGAAAACAGAATCAAACTCAATCTTGAAATAAAAAAACAGATTATATATTTGTATTTTATAGAAACCTTGCAGATTCTGTTTCTCCATCAAAGAAATCAAAAATAAAAATAAAAACTGAGAAATGGTACAGAGAAGAGAGACGGAGAAACAG